>NC_045549.1:4479392-4526892 GCF_009769535.1 Thamnophis elegans
TCGCCTCCCCCTCCTCTTTCCTAGCCCTATTTTCTGCAGACCCTGGAGTAGATCATCCACGGATCTTCCAATACCACGATTTGTGGCTTACGAATCCCCCAACCCTTTGCCTTTGGCCGAGACAGTCCTGCGTTCTCACACTATGCAGTGCATGACAAACTGGGGCCTCGTTCCCAATTCCCCCTCGTTTCTTTGGGTTGGCTTCGCTCAGCCGTTGCCAAGGAACAAACGCCGGGCGGTTGGCAGAGCAGTCTTTGCGGCCTAGAGTCATGCCAACTTCAAGCGGCGTCGGTGGAGGACACGTGTGCCTCGACACATCTGACATGGCTTTGCGCGGAAGGGCTGCTGACCGTGAGCTTTCGAGGGTGCCGCAGGACGGCTGACTAAGAGGCCTCGGGTTTCATGTTTGAAACCTCACATAGTTTCAGCAATTATAGTCATCGCTGGGAAGACCACAAAACGGGCTCCTTCTCCTTCTTCTAAGTTTCATGGGCTGCTTCTCCAGGCCTGCCAAACCCTCTTAATGAAAAGCAGAGCTGGGGACCAAAATTCCACTTCGTTAGCGGGTAGTTTGGGAGCTGTGGGCTGAAACTCCTAAGGGATGGACGCTCCGAAGGAAATAATTGGTCTGAAATTAAACCCAGATCTCTCTCAACTGGGAACAGGAAGCTGGCCGAAACCAAGAAACGATGACTCAGTCTGAACGACGGTCCTAGCTGGAGATGATTTCCCTGCTTAAAATCAGGCAGGAATCCTTCTGCCCTGCCAGCTGCCTTCCTCTTCCCAGAGGATATATAAAGTTTATTTACTTGTTATTTCTGATTGATATTTATAGAGCTGTCAAACTCATTGGTGATACCGACAGAAGAGGATATTTGAAGTTCAGGGTTGAACTAGGGGTGGGGTCCTTGCTGCTTTCTGAGCTTAGTGGTTTTCTTGTACACATTTCATGACCAGGGGTGGGATTCTACTGGTTCGGACCTGTTTGAACGAACCGGTAGCTCTGACTTTCAGCTGGGAGCGAACCGGTTTCCTCCGACTTTCAGCTGGGAGCAAACCGGTTTCCTCTGACTTTCAGCTGGTAGCGAACTGGTAGCTCCGACTATCAGCTGGGAGTGAACCAGTTTGATCCGACTTTCAGCTGGTAGCGAACCGGTAGCTCTGACTATCAGCTGGGAGTGAACCAGTTTGCTCCGACTTTCAGCTGGTAGCGAACCGGTAGCTCCGACTATCAGCTGGGAGCAAACCGGTTTCCTCCGACTTTCAGCTGGTAGCGAACCGGTAGTTCTGACTATCAGCTGGGAGTGAACCAGTTTGCTCCGACTATCAGCTGGGAGCAAACCGGTTTCCTCTGACTTTCAGCTGGTAGCGAACCGGTAGCTCCGACTATCAGCTGGGAGTGAACCAGTTTGATCCGACTTTCAGCTGGTAGCGAACCGGTAGCTCTGACTATCAGCTGGGAGTGAACCAGTTTGCTCCGACTTTCAGCTGGTAGCGAACCGGTAGCTCCGACTATCAGCTGGGAGCAAACCGGTTTCCTCCGACTTTCAGCTGGTAGCGAACCGGTAGTTCTGACTATCAGCTGGGAGTGAACCAGTTTGCTCCGACTATCAGCTGGGAGCAAACCGGTTTCCTCTGACTTTCAGCTGGTAGCGAACCGGTAGTTCTGACTATCAGCTGGGAGTGAACCAGTTTGCTCCGAATTTCAGCTGGTAGCAAACTGGTAGCTCCGGCTGTCAGCTGGGAGCGAACCAGTTTCCTCCGACTTTCAGTTGGTAGCGAACCGGTAGTTCCGACTATCAGCTGGGGGTGAACCAGTTTGCTCCGAATTTCAGCTGTGCATGCCCGCTCACCTATATTCCCTTTTCTGAAGCCCAGCTGATAGGCGCGGCAGAGTGGATTGATGCGCATCAGCTGTTTTCCTCCCCAGCAGTAATGAGGAAGGTGATTTCTCTGTAAACTGCGCTCGTGCACGCAGTGAACCGGTTGTTAAACCGGTAGGATCCAACCCCTGTTCTCGTCCCAACTAGGGAACGTTTATCAGTGCTAGAAGGGTTTGTGGCGTGGAGGAAGGATGATGGGGTCCTTTTTTTCCTCCTGTTTTCTTGCAGATGTTTCATGACCCAACTGTGGAACGTGATCAGTTTTAAAAGGGGGATGGATTGGCAAAGAGGAGGAGGAGGATTGTGGGATCCTTGGTGCTCTCTAAGCTTGGTTGTTTTCTTGCAGGCGTTTTATTGCTGAACTAAGTGACATCATCAGTGCTAGAAGGGAAGGGGAGATTGCTCTCTCTTTATATACAACTGGCTTCCCTTGCCAATGTTGGTGGGGGTTTGATTGTCTCTTTGGTAGTTCCTTGATTAGGGAACTACTTAAACCACACCCATTCACACCACTCAGGTGACCCTGAGGACAGAGATCAACCTCCAAGTGGCCTCAACGACTCTCTAAAAGGATGTAAATGACCAGCTGTCTGCAAGGAGCATAAATCCTTCCATTCCCCACCATCCTGTCAGAGCTGAAGAAGCTTCTTGGATGAGAAGCGAAAAGTCTTCAAAAGAAAAACCAAGAAAGTCCAGTTGCCTCCTGAAAAAGCACCTTTGGGGCCAACCATGACCTGGATGACTGAGAGATGAGTAGGAATGGATTTCCAGAGGGGAAAAAAATTGCAGAGCAAAAGAACCAGAAGCACCACTCAGGTGACCCTGAGGACAGAGATAAACTTCCCAGTGGCCTCAATGACCCTCTAAAAGGATGCAAATGACTAGCTATCTGCAAGGAGCATAAATCCTTCCATTCCCCACCATCCTGTCCAGAGCTGAGGAAGCTCCTCGGATGAGAAGAGAAATGTCTCCAAAGAAGAAAAAAAACAGAAAGTCCAGTTGCCTCCTCAGCCACAACCTGGATGACGGAGAATCTCCATAGACAAGTTTGTTTGATGACTTAACACGGTCTGGAAGGGAAGCAAGGACCCTCCATTTTTTTTCCAAGCAGCTCTTCAAGGCAGATTGTCCGAGAGAACGAAGAAAAATAGCGCCACGCGAAAGAAAGCAATTAGAGGGGTGTTTTTTTTTGTTCCTGGCAAGGCAGGAGGGCCCGGAAGGGTTGGGGGCTATCAAGACGCCTTTCGTAAGAGATGAAGAATTGACTCTGAAGCTGAGCCGTCCGCTAAAGACGAGTAATCTCATTGCTCTGATGCGGTTGTCATTTGTGCCAGAAATTTCCTTCCTTCTCTCTGGCTCGGAGGAGAAGGTCAGATGTGATCTGATTCAGAAATTAAGGTCCTGCGATCTCCTGCCAGATGGGACCTAACGGCTTTATTAATGCTCCTTTCCCAAGGGAGCTGCTGGGGCGAACGCCACCCGAAAGGAAAAAAAACGCAATTGTCGTTAGGTAGAATGACGAGAATAGAATTACTCTCGTAATTATTTTACTACGATATAGTCGAATAGAATTATTAGAGGGCTCGGGGGCTAAGGCGCTGAGCTTGTCGATCAGAAAGGTCGGCAGTTCGGCGGTTCGAATCCCTTAGCACCGCGTAACGGAGTGAGCTCCCGTTACTTGTCCCAGCTTCTGCCAACCTAGCAGTTCGAAAGCATGTAAAAAACGCAAGTAGAAAAATTTGGTGAGAAGGAAATAGCGCTCCATGTGCCTATAGGGTTTCCTGCCTAAGCAGGGAGTTGGACTAGAAGACCTCCAAGGTCCCTTCTAAGTCTGTTATTCTATTCTATTCTGTTCTATTCTATTCTATTCTATTCTATTCCCCTTTCTCCTCCTCCCTAGTTCATTGGCAAATTGAGACGCTTTAAATTTTGAAAGGAAGCAATGCGGTTCAATCCTGACAGATACACTGAACAACTGTGGCAAGGAAAGTCGTAAAATGGGGCAAAACTCACTTAACCAATGTCTCCCTTAGCGACATAAATTCTGGGCTTAGTGACATAAATTCAGTGGTCATAAGTCAAGGACAAGCTGTATTATCTTTCAACTTGTCCAGCATGTATGTATGCATGTATGCATGCATGCATGCATGCATGCATGCATGTATGTATGTATGTATGTTTGTGGTGGTTCAGTGGCTAAGATGCTGAGCTTGTCAATCAGAAAGGTGGGCAGTTTGGCGGTTCAAATCCCTAGTGCCCCATAACAGAGGGAGCTCCCGTGACTTGTCCCAGCTTCTGCCAACCTAGCAGTTCGAAAGCATGGAAAAAATGCGAGTAGAAAAATAGGAACCACCTTTGGTGGGAAGGGAACAGCGTTCCGTGCGCCTTCGGGAGTTGAGTCATGCCGGCCACATGACCACAGCACTGTGGACAGTGCTGGCTCTTCGGCTTTGAAACGGAGATGAGCACCGCCCCCTAGAGTCAGGAACGGCTTGCACATATGTGTAAAGGGGAAACTTTTCTTTTACCTTTACTAGAATTACGTCATGGCCTCTTTGCGGTGGCCCATAATGTCCTTTCAGAATTCTTCATGAAAATTTACTCGTTTAGTTGATGTCTGCACGGCTGGGCCTTAGTAGCCAAATGGCCTTTGTGGGCCAGGAGAAGACCATAAAAACAATACTTAATTGGAGATTGATGTGGTCGTTCTCTATTTCAGTGAGACCAGCCTTAAATCTCATTATCTCCACATTCACAGCTTGGTTTATCGATATCAAAGTTCCCGGGATCAAGAGGTGCTTCCAATTTTTTTAAAAGCCAAAAAATAGCAATTTGAGGAAGAGTTATATTTTTCCTAGCCTGGGCTTTCCCCACTTCAATTACAGTTGTGAAATGTCATTGTTTTCTGTGACTCTTAATGCAAAGATTTTATTCCCAATATACAGCCGTGCTACTTGCTTGGTTTCAACATTTCCAGATCGATTCGTTCACGCTGTTCTCAAGGGAAAAAAAATAAATGCTCATTCTTCCTGGAATGTTATACTATATTATAATTACTAGCTAGATCAGAGTTCTTTTCAGGTGGGGAGGGGGAGTAGAATGTCTAACTCCTTAGCATCAGAGCATGTTAATATAATACTGTATAAGAAATAGTAATGATCTGATGGTCATTTCGAAAAATCCTTTCTTAGTGAGCATCTAAAAGCCAAGAGGAACATGCGTGCCAAGTTTCAAGTTTGTAGGCTTTATAGTTTTGGAGATGTCATGATGAGTGAGTGGTATTTGGCTTATTTATATATATATATATATATATATATATATATATATATATATATATATATATATATATATATATATATATATATATATATATATATATATATATATTAATTAGTGTCGCAACCCCTGGTAAGCCCCAATTATGGGAGGAAGCTAACTGCTTCCAACATCTGTCAATCGGCTCGTCACAAGAGTCCATCACGACAGAAACCCAATATTTTTACTTTTGCCTTTTTTGTTATATTTGTGTTTTATTTATTTATTTATTTATCAGCACAAATAAACACACACACACACACACACACACACACACACATATATTGCTCTGTTGCACAATCAGCCAGATGGGGTTAATGATGTTGGAGGTATATCTGCAGGATGTAAGCTGTTCTGAGTAAAGATGCTTTTCGCAATTGACTGATGGGGATTTTATCAATGCCGAAGGTGTTGTAAGAAGTGCTCCAATGGAACTGCACTCAATCGGTTACTCTTGGCAACAGCTCCTTATTTTCTTTGTTTTCGGTCTTTGCATGTTTGCAACAGGTGAGCAATTTCTGAGTAAGTTCTGGTTGCTCAAGCCAATAGTCCTGTCTCCTGGAGCCCATTTGTCACCAGGTAGTCCAGGAACTTCAACACCTGGTATGATTCTTGTTGACCCAAACAACAATTGAGCTTCTTCTTCCTTGTCTAGATCAAATTTTCAACTGCCTGAAATTGAAAGTCATTGGCCAAAAAATAAATCATTGTTGGTACATATTTCTGGTAGTAACCGACATACCAGCAGATAGGCTGGGCACTGTGTCTCTCCACATTCACACAATGTGTTGTTATCGGCTAAGAGACCCCACTTGAGCATATTGGTTTTACACTTACACAACTCTCCACCTATTCAGGGTCCTCCAGGTAGTAGAAGAGAGGTCAGACCTTTCAGCCATATCCTTTTCTAACCTTTCTTTCTCCTTTCTCTATCCTTCCTTCCTTTTCTACCTTCTCTATCCTTCCTTCCTCCTTTCTCTCCTTCTTTTTCTACCATCCCTATCTATCCATCCTTCCTTCTCTCCTCCCTCCTTCCATTCCATTCCATCCCATCTCCCTCCCTCTTCCTTCCTTCCTTCTCTCTCTCTCCCTTTCTTTCCTTCTCTCTTTCTCTCTCTCTCTTTCTCTCTCTTTCTTTCACTCTTTCTCTCATTCTTTCTCTCTTTCTCCCTCTCTTTCTTTCTTTCTTTCTCTTTCTTTCTCTTTCTTTCTCTCTTTCTCTCTCCCTCCCCCTCCCTCCTTCCTTCTTTTCTTTCTTCTTTCTTTCTTTCTTTCTTTCTTTCTTTCTTTCTTTCTTTCTTTCTTTCTTTCTTCTTTTCTATCTTAAACATATAACCCTGGGCAATGAAAAATCAATACATAAGCTAAGCAATACAACAAAATATCCAATTAAAATAATCCAAGAGAAGTAAACATTGAACCAAAAAAAATTCCATAAAAAAAAAACCAAATGTAACTGTTATGGCGGTCAGGAAATAAGATCAGCCATTGAGAGATTTTTGTTAATTGTTTTATCTGGATTGTCCTTGGCAACTACTGTAGGCTTTATATCCTTTTTATTGTCTTTATGTTTCTTAGCTGCCCAGAAATTGCATTTGTGACATTGACAGCCATGTGAAGTAAACAAGCAATGCGCTACAATCCAATGTTTTTCCTTTTTTAGTCTCTTTATTTCCCAACTCAACAGTGGATTTAGCAATGTTTGTAATAAAAATGAATGTTTCTTCTTCTTTCAGACAATGTCTGTTTGACAGCTGATGGATCTTTTGAGCAAGGGCACAAAAATATATCTAAATTTCTACAGCAAGGAGGGGAAAAAAATCCACAAGTTATCCGAGTAAGAATAAGATTCATACTAAGATGGATTTGTGCCAAGTCTCTCTAAACCACCAACTTCTCCCTTCTCCTTGAGTTGAAGACATGGGTCTAAGAAGACCCATGAATTGGAGGATATTTCACTGATGTGCTGAATGAAAGGCACATCAAAGCATCAGAAGCAATGGATGGAAGCTTGTTTAAGAGAAAACCAAACCATAACTAAGGAAAATTTTTCTGACATTAGAGCAATAGACCTATGGAACAACTGGCTTTCAGAAGTTACGATTGCGCCATCACTGGAGGCTTAAAGATTGGACAACTATTTGTCTGAAGTGGAATAGGGTCTCCTGCTTGAGCAGGGGGTTGGACTAGAAGACCTCCAAGGTCCCTTCCCACTCTGTTATTCCGTTATTCTTCACCAAGCCCTGGTGTTCCCCTTTCTCCATCCAGCTGGTCTGCAGGTATTCTCCAGGAGAATTTTCAGAATTGGAGATTCTCAATTATCCAGATCATGGCTGGCCCAAAAGTGCTTTTTCCAAAAAGGCAACTAGAATTTTTTCTGCTTAAATTCTAACCAGTTAGTTAGAACTGAAGAAGAAACTTGGATTTCAAAAAAAAGAAGAAAATCCAGTTTTGGATAACCTCCAGGCTTTTGACATAGTCACTGTAGATGCCATCTATTCAGGGGTGAAATGCTACCGGTTCGGCCTAGTCCGCCCGAACCCGTAATAAAAAAAAATGCTACTGTTTCGGGCGAACAAGTAGCTCCAATGATCAGCTGTGCAACAATCAGCTGTGGATTTCCTGCTTTCTAGCAAATATAAATCACAGGGCACAGCTGATCGTTGGAACATAAAAAAATGCTACTGATTCAGGCAAACTGGTAGTTCCAACAATCAGCTGTGCCACGTGATTAGAAATCATGTGGCACAGCTGATTGTTGCACAGATGATTTTAGGAACTTCTGCTACTGACCAGTAGCTTTTTTTTACGTTGAAATGATCAGCTGTACAACAATCAGCTGTGCCGCGTGATTTATATTTGCTAGAAAGCAGGAAATCCTGCTTCCTAGTGCATCTAAATCACACGGCACAGCTGTTCCCCCCCCGGATGTTCTACTTACCTTTGCAGACTCAGGAAAGGTTTCTGAATCCTCCTTTTTCAACACTGCGCGGTAGCACCTGTGGTGCGCATGCGCACGTGCAGCAAACTGGTAGCAGGCTTCAGAGCATTTCACCCCTGCATCTATTTGAACATCATCATCATTTCAACGACGATTATGCATTTTAAAGCTGTTTTGGCTTGTGTTCTGACCCAGCTCCCCAAATACGACTAACACCCTGAAGTTAAATCAATGATTCCTTGATTGGGAGCGCCAGCAGCCCCTGCAAAAAGTTTCTCCCTCAACGCAGGCTAACAAGTCCATCCGGTCAGAAGATAAATAGTTGTCTGTTGTGGCCCAGCAGGAGCCGTTGGAGCTGCCGATGGACTCCGATAGCAAGGGACCCTATGAGTCGGCTCTGGAAGATGTGGAGGACCCTTGGCAGGGTTCAGACTCTGAGCAGGGACCAGAGAGGCTGGTTGGCCACCAGGAGGCACCTGAGGCATGGAGCAGTGGTGAAGATCAAAGGGAGTTTGTCCCTGACGCCAGGCAGAGAAGGGCAGCAATTACGGAGAAAGACTCATAAGAGATAATCAAGCCCAGGTGGTTGTGGCTTGGCTCCTCCCAAGAGAGCATATAAGAAGAGACTTTGGGAGGAGACTTTTTGCAGGACACAACCATTCATACCAAGCTGGAGAAGCTCTTTTGCGTATTGTATCTCTTATCTGTGGGAGTCTGGGTTGCTGCCAACGTCTTGCCTGTGAGTAATTACTGTGAATAAAGCGTGGCTAACAGTAAGCCTGTGTCGGCATTACTCACTGGATGGAGGGGGGTCAGAACAGTTGTCTGCCACATCTATTCATCTCCACCCCATGCCTTTTATCCCCAGAGCTAGAGTGGGGCTTCACTAACAGCGGTGGTTCTTTTGTCCCAAGGACCGGCTCATAGATTTCCACTGCTCTCCTCTCCTCTGCTTTCTGCACATCTGTGCGTCAGGCACTGGACCCAGCTGTTCCTCCTCTTCCTCATCAGCCACCTCCAGACCTGGGGGCTGTTGACTCTCCATCTGAGGGCTGACGGACAGCCGGGGCTCTGCCTCTGTCTCTCTCTCTCTGACAGTTTCATTCCCTCTTCCCCCTGGGGGTGTGTGACCCTGCTGACCCTGACTCCCATGCCCCCTCCTACTCCTTTGATTCGGCTGCTGGAGGGGCTGGGTGCTGAGTGGCACAACAGCTTGGTTTTCAAGAGAGTTTTCTCTTAAAAGAGGGAATTCTTTATATTCTACAGTTGTATTCCTCTGTTGAATCAAGGAGATGCTCTTTCTTGAGCTGTTGAGATTGATAAATACACCCGACGTCTTTCCCGTCTCAAATTATTGATGCCTAACAAATAAAAATGAGTTGCACGAAAAGCATATGCTGACCATAAGAAAAACAATCAGCGTCTGTATCAATGAAATCTTCGTGATAGAACAGCATAGCAGCATCCATATTTAAAACACAAGCTCGGTTCTTGTATTCTGCCAAGCTAGGGGGGGGCGGGGAGGAAAATCTTCCCCCTGCTTTCAGAGATCGCATCAGCCATTCAGTGGGGCTGCGAGAGCTAAATTTTTGATGGATCATTTCAATTTGCAAGCACACTAAATGATGGCGGGTGAGAGAATTTAACAGAAGTTTACTTCTCCTAAAAGAAAAAAAAAATGCTTTTTCAGAGAGCCCCGTCTTTTTAAACTCCTTTTAAGCTGGACACTTCTGCTATTTTGGAAAGAATATAAAAAGATAGGTAGAAAGAAGTGTGCGGTTTTTGTGGCTACATAGTGAAATTAAGGTGGTGTCGAGAAATGGTGAGTTCTAGTCAGTGGTGGGTTTCAAAAATTTCTTGAACCTACTCTGTGGGTGTGGCCTCCTTTGTGGGAGTGGCTTGCTAGCCATGTGACCTGGTGGGAGTGGCTTGCCGGCCATGTGTTTTCTTTCTTTCTTTCTTTCTTTCTTTCTTTCTTTCTTTCTTTCTTTCTTTCTTTCTTTCTTTCTTTTTCTTTCTCTCTTTCTCTCTTTCCTTCCTTTTGTCTCTCTGTCCCTTTTTCCTTTTTCTCTTTCTTTCGGAGTGTCACGCAGGTGCCGTACGTGCCATGCACGTGCGAGGAAGCACCAACAGCATAAAGCACTGGTAAGGACCGCTGGCGGGCAGGTGGGCCCTTTGGAGCACTGTATCAGAACGGTATGTGGTGCTCCGGCCAGGATCTGGTACACTTGTATCGGGTCGTACCGCCTGCAACCCACCACTGCCTTTAGGAGGCTTATAGAGTGCTCCTGGGAGCTGGGGTGGGGAAACGGCCCATTTTTCGCTCATTTTAGCCCTCTCTAGCCCCCAGGAGCACTCTGGAAGCTTCCCAAAGGCTATGCATGGCCATTTTTGCAAAGGGAGCGGGGTTTTGGGAGACCAAAAATGGTGCATTCAGTGTATAAGACGCACCCAGATTTTCACCCTCTTTTTTGAGGGAAAAGGTGCGTTTTATCCTCCCAAAAATACAGTCATCAGACGTTCAGAAGATCACCAATGACCAAGCCATTCCAGCCCTCCTTAGACTTCACCTTCGATGTTATCGGTCAGAGATGAATGTTCCTACCTAATCTGTGATGGTTAATAATGCAGTGAATAGAGCATTCAGATGATTAAAAGCGAGCGGCTGTCGCCACCGATGTTAACATCATAAAGTGAGCACACGAGGCCCATTGAAACGCCTCTAAAGGTTAAAACAATCGGTGGCACTTTTTCCACGGGGTGATTAAAACTGCGAAATTAAACAAGAAGATTGATTTTCTGGCAAACAAAAGAGGGACATAAACATAAGAACACAAGCCGTCCTCGACTTATGTCCACAACCGAGCCCAAAATTTCCATTGTTAAGTGAAACAGTTCTCGAGTTAGGTTTCCCCTGTTTTTCCACCTGCCTGGCCACGGTGAATCCCTGTGGCCGTTAAGTGAGGAACACGGTTGTTAAGTGAATCTGGCTTCCCCGTTGATGTTGCTCGTTGGGAGGTGGCCGAAGCAGATCACATGACCCGGGGGGACATTGCGACCGTCGTAAATATGAACCGGTCGCCAAGCTTCTGAATCGCATGACCATGGGAAGGCTGCAACCGTCGTAAGGGTGAAAAATGGTCCTAACTCACTTTTTTCAGCGCTATAGTAACTTCAAACAGTCACTAAATGAACTGCTGTAAGTTGAGGAGTCCCTCTATCCAGAAGAGCGAGGGGGGGAGAATTAAATAAAAGTTGACTTTACAAGCGTTAACCCAATAAATAGAAATAGAGGAGTCTATTAAAGGAACCCTTAAAACAGGGGTCGGCAACCTTAAACACTCAGAGCCACAAGGGTCCTAAACGGAAGCCCCCCCCATTCAATTCTGGAGCTGACTGGAAGTCCTGTTCCCTTACCATAGAGTCTCCTCCTAGCATGGCATCCTTTTTTTGTCTACCTGTCCTAGCTGAAAGCCCTATCAATTGTGGAGCTGACCGGAAAACCCGCCTTTTGCCATAGAGTCTCCTCCTGGCGTGCTGTATTTTCCCCCCTTCACAACCGGAAGCTACTCTCAAAATGGTGGTGCTGACCAGTGACTGTTCTGACCTAGGCTTCCTGGGACAGTAAAAAGCACATGCTTAGTCCCCAAAACCCTCTTTTTATTTCAACGGCTGAGAATTCAGTTCATTCACAGCCCGTAATGATTCGCAAATAGTTTGCAAACAGTCCAACAGAAGTCTGCCACAGTCTTTCGGGATAAGGCTGATAAGCACCCACCTTTATCTCCCTTGAAAGGCTGCCAAAGACCTAATTGCCAATTAGCTTTGCAAGGCCAAAGGGAGCATAGAGTCAAAACAGAGCTTCAGAGTTTAAACCGACCAGAATGAAACAAGTTGCTTCCTGCAAAGGCTCATGTGCCTTTGCTCCTCCTTTATGTCTTATGGGAGGGGCCAATCATCTCCAAGCCTTACTCCCGAGTCGCCCCTTTCGTCTTAACTGTTCTTGCCTTCTGGCAGCTCTATGCATGTGCACTGGGAACAGGCTCCCCCTGTTCCTCTGCCTCTCTGATGTCCAATTCTGGAGGCTCTGGAGGGAGCACATAACTCCCAGATGGCCCTGGCTCCCTCTCTGCCTCCAACACAGAGCCCTCATATGAGCCTTCCCCAGACTTCAGGACTGGCCCAGGTTCCGCCCCAACCTCCTCACTGTCCGACTCTACTGCTAGCTCTGCAGGCCGCCAGCAGACCACAACAGCGACAGGGAGCCACAGCAGAGGGATAAAAGAGCCACATGCGGCTCCAGAGCCACAAGTTGCTGCCTTAAACTTTTCTTTGCTAACATTTCTCCCCCAAAATTGTTCCCTCTCTGCTCCACCATTAGGTCGCCAGTCATAATAATAGCCTCTTGAGCAATATTAAGCTTTTAGAGAGCACTTTAATGTCACATTTTAGTGCTAAATACTTTTCTTTTTATTCCTTTTTGGGCCCGCCTGAAAGAGATCAGTAGCTTTTACGCTTGTTTCATTACCACCACTTCAGTTTTCATATTAGTGAACAGGCTAATTTGCCTTGGCAACTCAGTTTGGGCTAACCGTGTTATGTTTATCGGCATAAATTTCCCGGGGAGGAACTCCGCTCAGATCTGCCAGGGGAGATCTAGCAAAGCCCATCTCAGCCTGCAATCGTAACCGAACATCTGTTTGTGAAGGATGCTGTCGAAATTGCAGCATGCCGAAGGAAAAGCTTGGCATTTTTGGAAGTCAGAAGCAGAATCAGAACAACAGAGCTGGAAGGGACCTTGGAGGTCTTCTATTCCAGCCCCCTGCTCAAGCAGGAGACCTTTTACCATTCCAGACAGGTAGTTGTCCAATCTCTTCTTAAAAACCTCCAGTGATGGAGCACCCACAACTTCTGGTGGCAAGCTGTCCAATGGTTAATTGTCCTCACGCTTAGGAATTTTTTCCTTAATTCCAGGTTACTTCTCTCTTTGATCAGTTTCCAACCATTGTTTCTTGTTCCTGCCTTCTGAATTATCTCTGCATTGAAAAGCAGAAATTAACAGATGAACACTAATAATTAAAGAGAAAGAACAAATCGAATATCATATGATATGGGAAGTATTTTATCAATGGTTAGAGGGAATAAAAGGGAAATTGGAAATAAGGGAAGAAGACTAAGGAAGAGTAGAAATATGTTAAGATAGAAGTATAAACAAGATGATAATTGTTAGCATTATGAAGAGGAAGATAATTATGCTTTATGATATTACTGTGTTTTTATTAGAAGATACGTTAAGAGGAAAATGATCAGGTTAATAATTGCTTACTACAGAAGATAGCAAATTTAAGACGACACACAGTTTAAGGAAAGATGAAATGTTTACATGTTGAAAAATAAAAAAAACAAAAAACTTTGCATTAAAAAGGGAAGTTTCTCCTGAATTCTAGGCTAGTTCTCTCCTTGATTAGTTTCCATGTAGAATTAGTTTCCATGTATGGAATAGAATAGAATTGGAAGGCACCTTGGAGGTCTTCTAGTCTATCCCCCAGCTCAAGCAGGAGACCTTTTACCATTCCAGACAGGTAGTTGTCCAATCTCATCTTAAAAGCCTCCACTGATGGAGCACACACGATTTCTGGAGGCCAGCTGTTCCACTGGTTAATTGTCCTCACTCTTAGGAAGTATCTCCTTAATTCCACGTTGCTTCTCTCTTTGATCAGTTTCCAACCATCGTTTCTTGCCAGCCTTCTGGTGCTTTGCAAAATAAGTTGCTCCCCTCTTCTTTGTGGCAGCCTCTGAAATAATGAAATGTTGCTATTATGTCGCCCCTAATTCTTCTTTTCTTTAGGCAGGAAAAAAAAATCAATGGTGTAACCGCGGATTAGGCGGGTTCGGCGACCAACCGGTTCGCAGGGACCGCCGTGAACCAGTTGAAACCCACCACTGGCTGAAGCTGATCAGACTAGGGACGCTAGCCAGATGAATACCTGGTAGACAGATTCCCCCCCCCCCCATTTTCCTCCCCAAAAACTAAGGTGTGTCTTATAGTCCGGTGCGTCTTATACTCCAAAAAATACGGTATATAAAGTCAGAACTTTGGAATATTTGCATTAGTGCGTCTGGTTGTTTTTTTAACTACTGTATATACTCGAGTATAAGCCTAGTTTTTCAGCCCACTTTTTGGGCTGAAAAAAGCCGCCTCGGCTTATACTCGAGTCAGTGAAAAATTTGCCCGAAATGGAGGAGAAAAAGGGGCGGGGCCATGCCGCTGGGTGACACTCGTGAATGGCCCAGTGCCCCTGTGAGTTTCCCCTCCCTCTGTGTCAGTTTGCCGCGCAGCGCGCACCGCACCATCCCCCCTCCTCACGTTCTAATGTAATGCAGGGCTGTCTTACGATTCCCCTTCCTCCCCCTCCTGCCGCTCTGCAACGATGTCCCACCTCCTCCTTGTTATGGCAAGCAGCCACATAGCGATGTCCCATCCTCCTCTGGTACAGTGATCCAATGATAGGAATCACTGTGCCAGTGTGTCATAGGAGGCGGGACATCGCTCCCGCGGCTGCACGGGACATCATCATCACAGCGGGACATCAGCATCATGAGGTGAGTGAAGTATTTCATTGAATACACCGCTAGTTTACTGTTTTTCTTTGAAATAAATATTCAAAAACATTATTGGTATCTATTTTTATTTTTGAAATTTACCGGTAGCTGCTGCATTTCCCACCCTAGGCTTATACTCGAGTCAATAACTTTTCCAGTTTTTTGTGGTAAAATTAGGTGCCTCGGCTTATATTCGGGTCGGCCTATACTCGAGTATATACGGTAGCTACACAGTCACCATTTCGATTTAATTCAATTTCACTCTCTCCGGCTGTTTCCCAATTTTTTCCCCCAGAAGGGGCTTGATTTCCCAACTCGATGTAAGCCTATATCTGAGAAAGACCACAGGTTGACATCACCAGGAGCAAGTAAGGAGGAAAAGGCGAAGCGAGGACATGCAAAGGCCAAACTGAGAAAGCAATTTACTTATTTTTTTTGCACAAGAAAAGTGAAATGTCATCAGAAAGGAAGGCTAGGGTTTTTTGTTTTTTTTTAGCTGTCCTGAAACTTTTTCTGTGGAAATCAAGGACTGGTGGCTTTGAATCCGGTCTAAAAGATAAACAGTACTGCACCCTAACCACTGCGCCACGTCGGCTCAGCAGTGAATTCTAGTTCCACATTAGGCATGAAAGCCAGCTGGGTGACTTTGGGTCAATCACCATGAAGCTGTGAATTCTAGTCCAGAATTAGGCATGAAAGGTAGCTGGGTGGCTTTAAACCAATCACTAGGAGACTATGAATTCTGAGACTAGGAGACTCAGACAGGGTTCGCAACTTGGGAGTCCTCCTGGACCCACAGCTGACTTTCGAACATCATTTGTCAGCTGTGACCAGGGGGGCATTTGCCCAGGTTCGCCTGGTGCACCAGTTGCGTCCCTACCTGAACCGGGAGGCCCTCACAACAGTCACTCGAGCCCTTGTGACCTCTAGGCTGGAATACTGTAATGTGCTCTACATGGGGCTGCCCTTGAAGAGCATCCGGCGACTTCAGCTAGTCCAGAATGCGGCCGCGTGAGCGATCGTGGGTGCACCTCGGTTCACCCACGTAACACCTATCCTCCGCGAGCTGCACTGGCTGCCTGTTGATCTCCGGGTGCGATTCAAGGTGCTACTTATCACCTACAAAGCCCTTCATGGTACTGGACCTGGGTACTTGAGAGACCGCCTACTGCCAATTACCTCCACTAGACCGATATGATCGCATAGATTAGGCCTCCTCCAAATTCCATCATCTAGCCAGTGTAGACTGGCAACTACCCGGAGGAGAGCCTTCTCTGTGGCTGCTCCGACCCTCTGGAACGAACTCCCCATGGAGATTCGGACCCTCACCACCCTCCAGTCCTTCCGCGCTGCCCTAAAGATCTGGCTGGCCTGGCTGGCCTGGGGTTAAGACTCTAACCCCACTCGAATTGTATCGCTGTTGTGTTTTTTAATATGTTGTATTGTCTGTATGTTGGAAACTGTTTGTCCTCCCTCCCCCTTTTTTGAACTGTGAGCCGCCCTGAGTCCCCCCAGGGAAAAGGGCGGCATACAAATAAAGGGAAAATGAAAATGAAATTCTAGTTCCACCTTAAGCCATGAAGAACAGTTGTGTGCTGGGAAGATGATCTGGGAGATTATGAGTTCTAGTTTCTGCCTTAGGCATGAAAGCCAGCTGGGTGAATTTGGGCCATTCACCAGGAAGCTGTGGATTCTAGTCCCATTTTAGGCATGAAAAGTAGCTGGGTGATTGAGTCAATCACCAGGAGATGGTGAGTTCTAGTTCCACCTTAGGCATGAGAGCTGGTTGGACAAATTTAGGCCAATCATCAGGAAGCAGTGAATTCTAGTTCCACATTAGGCATGAAAGCCAGCTGGGTGACTTTGGGTCAATCACAAGGAAGCTGTGAATTCTAGTCCTGAATTAGGCATGAAAGGTAGCTGGGTGGCTTTAGACCAATCACTAGGAGACTATGAGTTCCGCCTTAAGGCACGAAAGCTGGCTGGGTGAATTTATGCCAATCGCCAGGAAGCTGTGAGTTCTAGTCCTGCATGAAAGACAGCTGGGTTACCTTGGACCACTCACTCACTCTCAGGAAGGAGACAATGGTAAATTCCTTCTAAAAGCCTTGCTTAGAAAACTGCAGACACCTGTCCAGACAGACTCAGAGAATCGGACACAATCGAACTGAATTAAAAAAAAAAAGAACTTGAGCAGTAGGCCTCAATGAGAACTGGAACCCAAATTTAAAAGACGAAAAGCCAACCCTCCGTAGAATTCCAGGCTCATAACTGCGAAAGGTATGAGTATGAGTACTTTATTTATATGCCGCCCTTTTCCCTGGGGGGACTCAGGGCGGCTCACAATTCGGAAGGAAGGGAGGACAAACAAATTAACACATAAGACAGTACATCATTAAAAGCACAACATTCATACAATTCGGGTGGGTTGGGGTCTTTAACCCCAGGCCTGACGGGACAGCCAGGTTTTAAGGGCTATGCGGAAGGTCTGGAGGGTGGTGAGGGTATGAATCTCCATGGGGAGATCGTTCCATAGGGTCGGAGCTGTCACCGAGAAGGCTCTCCTCCGCGTGGTTGCCAGTCGACATTGACCGGCAGATGGAACTCGGAGGAGGCCTAATCTATGGGATCTAATTGGTCGAGTGGAGGTAATTGGCAGTAGGCGGTCTCTCAAGTACCCAGATCCACTACCATGAAGGGCTTTGTAGGTGACAAGTAGCACCTTGAAGCGCACCCGGAGATCGACAGTTGAAGTTAGAGCTTCAATTAATTTTGAAATCCCTTTGGGACAAGAACTTGGACGAGAAACTTCTGACCAGTTCTTCTGAGTCTTCAAGAGGAGATTCGGGTTCAAAATCTATTTTCATTTGCCCGTAATAAACAATTGTTCCCAACACAGCTGTTGCATGAAATTATCAGCAAATGACACACCATATTAATAATTCTTATTTGGGCTATTTTTCTCTCCAGCAGTTCGTTATGCAAAGAACAAAAATAAATGCTCGCACAAGCAGCCTTGATTAGGTTGACATTTTAATCGTTTCAAATGTTCCTCTTTCCTTCATCCAGCTGATTTGAGCTTCTGCAAGTAGAACATGTCTCCCAGTGTTTGCACTCAAAGCCCAGTTACTATAAGAGCAGTCGGGATCCAATAAAGTAGGGGAAAGACAGCAGAAGACAAACTTAAGTACTTAAGTATCAACCAGGGGTGAAATTCAGCAGGTTCTGACAGGTTCCGGAGAACCGGTAGCGGGAATTTTGAGTAGTTCGGAGAGCCGGCAAATACCACCTCTGGCTGGCTCCAGAGTGGGATGGGAATGGAGGTTTTGCAGTATCCTTCCCCTGCCATGCCCACAGAACTGGGTACTTGAGAGACCGCCTGCTGCCAATTACCCCACCCAAAGACCCATTAGATCGCACAGGGTCGGCCTCCTCCGTGTCCCGTCTACCAGCCAATGCCATCTGGCTACGACCCGGGGGAGGGCCTTCTCTGTTGCAGCTCCGGCCCTTTGGAACGAACTCCCCGCGGAGATTCGGACCCTCACCTCTCTCCCGGCCTTCCGAAAAGCCGTTAAAACCTGGCTGTGTCGGCAGGCCTGGGGTTGATGAGCTCCCTTCCCCTCTCGACAGGTATGGTTGTTGGTTATTTTTAAATACCTGTCTTGTTTTTTGTATGTTCCCTTCCCCGTTTGAGTTGTTCGCTGCCTTGAGTCCCTGCAGGGAATAGGGCGGCATATAAATAAAACAAAACTTCAAACTTCAAACTGGTAGTAAAAATACCAGTAGTAAAAAAATACTACCCAGGTGTGGGTTCCTAACCAGTTTACTACCTGTTCTCGTGAGCAGGGGCAAACTCTCAGGATTTAGGATTTAGGATTTTACTTTATTTATATGCCGCCCTTTTCCCTGGGGGGACTCAGGGTGGCTCACAATCCAGGGGGAGGGAAGAACAAAACAAGATACACACATAGAGACAATACATCATTAAAAAGCGCAACAGTCATACTATTCGGGTGGGGTTAAAGTCTTTAGCCCCAGGCCTGTCGGGACAGCCAGGTTTTAAGGGCTATGCGGAAGGTCTGGAGGGTGGTGAGGGTACGAATCTCCATGGGGAGTTTGTTCCAGAGGGTCGGAGCAGCCACCGAGAAGGCTCTCCTCCGGGTAGTTGCCAGTCGACATCAGTAATTCTTAATAAGAAATCTCCAAGTTGAATGTTGAATGTTTATTATACTTGTATGCTGCCCTATTCCCTAGGGACTCAGGGCGGCTAACAAACAAGTGGGGAAGGGGGAGATACAAAAAAACGAACAAGACAAAAAACAAGATACAAGAAACAGATTAAAAGCTTCACAACAATCGCAACCATTCACGTGGGGCTGGGAACTCCCCAGCCCCAGGCCTGCTGGAACAGCCAGGTCTTGACGGCTTTGCGGAAAGCCTGAAGGGTGGTGAGGGTCCGAATCTCCACGGGAAGATCGTTCCAGAGGGCCGGAGCAGCCACAGAAAAGGCCCTCCCCCCCGGGGGGGGGGTCGACAGTCGACATTGGCTAGCTGATGGTATCCGGAGGAGGCCTAATCTGTGGGATCTAATGGGTCTATGGGAGGTAATTGGCAGGAGGCGGTCTCTCAAGTACCCAGGTCCAATACCATGAAGGGCTTTATAAGTGACGACTAGCACTAGCCAGTTTGTTTCAGTTATGCCTTAATGGTGCTCAGCATAGCAAATTGAGTGGAGGACGAGAAGCAACAGATGGAAACTAATCAAGGAGAGAAGCAATCTGGAACTAAGGAGAAATTTCCTGACAGTGAGAACAATTAATCAGTGGAACGACTTACCTACATAAGTTGTAAATGAGCCAACATTGGAAGTTTTCAAGAAGAGGTTGGATAACCATTTTTCTGAAATGGTATAGGGCAGTGGTGGCCCGCCCGCATCCATAATGCAATGCATGGACAACAACTGACTTGCGCGCCCTGCCTCCTGTGCTCCCCCCATGCTCCCCCCTCCTGTGCTCCCCCCTCCCTGCAGCCTCCTGGGACCAAAAATGGGCCATGGGGGGACGTGCCACACATCCCTGCACTCCCCCCACATTGCGTGTGACCCCTGCGCATGTGTGTGCATCTCCCGCAAGTGGTCCGCTCCCCCGCGCATGCGGGGCAGCGATCTGAAAATCAGCTGGCCAGCGGGAGGTGCATGCTTATGCGGGGGTGGAGCTGAGCTGGCGCCACGGCTTGTTTATTGGATACACTATATTGGTACCGAAGAAACAAAACCGGCTCTGATTTTCCCCTGCAATTGCTTGCCTAGTTAAACAATAGCTTCCCCATCTCCCTACCCCTGGATGATCACATTGTCCAATTATGAGACGTCCTTTTGTTATGGGAACAGTCCATCTCTCTCACCAGCACCTGCAGAGGCGACCTTGATGGTTTCCCTGCTCTCACGGTCTCTGCATCCCATTGCCATTCCAGGTTTTAAGAAAAGATTGGATAATCATTAGTCTGAAATGCTATAGGGTTTCCTGCTTAAGCAGGGGGTCGGACTAGAAGACCTCCAAGGTCCCTTCCAGCGCTGTTATTCTATTCTATTCTAAATTCCTTTGAGAAACATTGAAGGTTATCCAAAAAAAATCCTCTAGCTCTTTTTCTATGCTGTTACTTCTCTTTACCCCAGACTGGGTGAGGTGCTTGTAATTTGCTTTTTAAAACAAGCCTGTTCCCCCCCGCCCCCACCTCATTTAAGATGTTAATCACACACTGGACTTATTAAAGATCAGCTCACAAGCTAGAGGAAAGTGATAAAAGGTATGTAATGAAAAGCCTTAATGAAGTGGTTACAGACAAAAGCTTGATGTTTGCACAAAAAGAGATGAGCTGTTTGTAGGGGCAATTTACACCTAGCACTGTTCAAAATTTTTCAGAGGGATACAAAAATCTAGCCGGACACTAGATGGCAGCAAAGATACGGGCTTTATGCATTCTCTGTTGCCATCTAATGGTGATTTTTGCAACTCACTTGCTGTGTGGCTAAGCGAGAGAGTTGTTAAGTGAGTTTTGCTCCATCTTATGGCCTTCCTTGCCACAGCTGTTAAGTGAATCGCTGAGGTTGTTAAGCTAGTCACACAGTTGTTAAATGAATCTGACTTCCCCATTGACTTTGCTTGTCAGAAGGTCGCCAATGTGATCACAGCTTGCCACCAGAAATCGTGAGAGCTTCATCGCTGGATGTTTTTAAAAAGTCCAGACAGTGATTTATCTGAAATGATATAGGTTCTGCTCAGAGGTGGTATTCAACAGGTTCTGACCAATTCTGGAGAACTGGTAGCGGAAATTTTGAGTAGTTTGGAGAACCAGCAAATGCCACCTCTGGCTGGCCCCGCCCTTATCTATTCTCTGCCTCCCGTCTCAGCTGATTGGGAGGAGCCGAGGTGGCGCAATGGTTAAATGCAGCACTGCAGGCTACTTCAGCTGACTGCAGTTCAGCAGTTCGGCTGTTCAAATCTCACTGGCTCAGGGTTGACTCAGCCTTCCATCCTTCCGAGGTGGGTAAAATGAGGACCCGGATTGTTGGGGGCAATATGCTGACTTTGTAAACCGCTTAGAGAGGGCTGAAAGCCCTATGAAGCGGTATATAAGTCTAACTGCTATTGCTATTGCTATAAATGGGGATTTTGCAGTAACCTTCCCCTGGAGTGGGGAGGGAATGGAGATTTTACAGGATCCTTCCCCTGCCACGCCCACCCACCAAGCCACATCACGCCCACCAAGCCTTGCCATGCCCACTAAGCCATGCCACACCCACCAAGCCATGCCCACAGAACTGGTAGTAAAAAAAAAATTGAATCTCACCATTGGTTCTGCTGCTTGAGCAGGGGGCTGGACTGGAAGACCTCCAAGGTCCCTTACAGCTCATTCATTCTATTCTAATCCCCCAGTTCATGCATCAGGACTGAGTTATAATTGAAGGCATGGCTATCTCCTCGGTTGACCAAGCTCGCCGACGCCATATGAATGCAGATTAGAAAATTTTCAACGCTCTTATCTCAATGCGCCTTTTTTTTTTTTAATATCCTGTCCAATTAATACCCACAAAGTTCAGGATTGATGCCCGCACCAACAATGCCATCCACTGAAGCCGTCCCGAGGGCTTACCATCTCAACCATTATTGTTCTTTCAAGCTCGGAGACTTTCGAAGCTCAAACAAATTTGATTTTTTGGGGATAACCTCTTTTTCCCTTGGTCTCTCCGTTACTCCAGGTTTTCTGTTCATATAACAAAGCTTCGAATTTATTAACTACTGCCGATAACTTAGCATTGCCCGGGTATTTTTTTATAGGGGGAAATGTCCGAACCGAACGTAATGTCTAATGTTGGATTTCCCCCCTTACCAGAGGTAGCCCCCTTGTGGGAGTAGTGTGAAGCCATTACTATGGCAACTCCACTGTGATGTATAGTAGAAGCCATTTTAGGGCAGTACAGTAGAAGCCATTTTAAGGCACAACAGGCTGCATTTTAAAAGAACACACACCCCATGGGGTGTTAGAGGTGTCTTAACCCCACAATATTTGTTTCCAGAGAGTAAGTCATCTGTGTACCAAGTTTGGTTGAAATTGCTCAAGGCGTTCCAGAGTTATGCTGGAACACACAGGCAGAGACGCACACTTTTATATATATAGATTCTTTCATCGTTTTGTTGATTCTCTAGTTCTGGACTATCCTATAGGTAGTCCTTGACTTAACAACCATTCATTTAGTGACTGTTCAAAGTTACAACGGCACTGAAAAAAAATGACAGTTTCTCACAGTTATGACCGTTGCAGCATCCTTGTGGTCATGTGATCCGGATTCAGATGCTTGGCAGCTGACTCATATTTATGATGGTTGCAGTGTCCCAGGGTCATGTGATCCCCTTTTGCGACCTTCTGATGACCAAGATTCACTTAACGACCTTAAGAATGGCAGTGATTCTCTTAACAACTGTGGCAAAGAAAGCCATCAAAGTGAGCAAAATGTGCTTTAACGACTGTCTCGCTTAGCAACATGAATTTTGCGCTCGGTTGTGGTCATACATCGAGGACTACCTGCATGTGAGTTGCAAAAATCCAGATGACCCTTAGATGGCAACAGAGATTGCACAGAGTCCATATCTTTGCTATCATCTATATCAACTTGTCAGAAATGAGACCACATGACTCTGGGACACTGCAACCGTCATAAATATGAGGCAGTTGCCAAGCTGCTGAATTCTGATCATATGGCCATGGGGATGCGACAATGGTCGTAAGTGTGAAAAATAGTAATATAAGACACTTTTTTTTTAGTGCTGTTTGTAACTTTGAATGGTCACTCTAAATGAGCAGTTGTAAGTGAAGGGACCGCCTGTACTTGAATTATGACAACAAAGAACACATCTCTCCCTCTCTCTTTCTCTCTCCCTCTCTCCCTCTCTCTCTTTCTCCCTCTCCCTCCCTCTCTCCCTCTCTCTCCCCCCTCTTTCTTTCTCTTTCTCTCCCTCTCTCCCTCCCTCTCCCTCTCTCTCCCTCTCTCCCTCCCTCTCTTCCTCTCTCCCCCCTCATTCTCTTTCTCTCCCCCTCTCCCTCTCCCTCTCTTTCTCTCCCTCTCTCCCTCTTTCTCCCCCCTCTCTTTCTCTCCTTCTCTCCCTCTCTCTTTCTCTCTCCCTCTTTCCCTCTCTCTCCCTTTCTTTCTTTCTCTCTCTCTTTCTCTCTCCCTCCCCCCACTCTCTCTCACACACACACGAACGATAGAAGGTTCCAGGCTTCATTCGTAATACCCATGGAAAGGATTGTGGTAGCAGCAGCGTGCAAGAGTTGAAGGGAAAAGGAAAAAAACCAGGCAAGTGAAATCTTAGACATCCTCCATAGAAGTGTGATTTTTCAAATCTTGGGAAGTAAACTTTTCTTTTTATTTTGATTTGGACATTTTCCATCCGGAGGACTGTACTGTATCTAAATCTGGACACCACGTCTCAAGAACAGTTCAGAAATAAAAATGTGAAGAAGATTTTTTTTAAAAAAAAAAGGCAAGAAGGATAATTGGGAGATTCGAAACCAAGTGTTATTGGAGTGATATATTAGGAATTGGGTTGATAATCAAGAAAAAAGAAAAGAGAAGTAAAGAGAAAGGAAGGGAAGGAAATGGAGGAAAGAAAAGAGAAAGGAGGAAAGAAAGGAAGGAAAGAAATAAAAGAGAAAGGAAGGAAATTAAAGAAAGGAAGGAAAGAAAAGGGAAAGGAAAGAAAGGGGAGGAAAGGAAGGAAAGGAAAGAAAGAAAAGGAAGAGAAGAGAAAGGGAGGAAAGGAAAGAAAAAGAGAGGAAAGGAAAGAAATGAAGGAAAGAAAAGAGAAGGGAAGGAAAGGAGAGGAAAGGAAGAAAAGAGGAAAGGAAAAAAGAAAGAGAGGAAAGAAAAGAGAAAGGGAGGAAAGGAAAGGAAGGAAATAAAAGAACAGGAAACAGAAAAGAAAAAAAAAAAGAAAGGAAAAAGGCGAGGAAAATGCAAGAAAAGCATTTGTCAAATTTCTGGTGCCAAATTGAAACTGCTTCTCTCTTATTCCAGAGCACCAGACCCGAATAAATGCATTGACTACAGATAGTCCTTGACTTACAACAATTCACTTAGTGACAAGTTACCACGGCACAGAAAAAAGTGACTTAGGACCGTTTTCACTCTGACGCCCAAAGTTAGGTACTCCGAATTCAAACGCTTGGCAACTGGTTCGTACTTACGACAGTCGCAATGTCCCTGGATCACATGATGTGACCTTCGGACAAGCAACGTCCTGGGGAAGCCAGATTCACTAGACAACCGTGTCACTCATTTAACAACCTCAGCGATTCACTTAACCACCCTGGCAAGAAAAGCTGGTAAAACAGCAGCAAAAATCACCTCGCAAACATTTAGCCGTGCAAATTTTTCAGGCTCAACTGTGGTCGTACGTCAAGGACGACTCGTATAAAATGGCATTTTTTACTCCGCTAGATAGACCCGAAAGATGAATAGGCCCAAGTTCAGGGGAAAAAGGGACCTCAAGCTGACAGTGCGAGTTGTTGTTGTGGCCCGCCATCACGGGACTAGCGGTTAAGGCAGCAGAAACAGGGAGGCGGGGGGTTCTAGTTCTGCCTTAGGCATGCGCGTCATCGCCAGATGCTCTTTTCCGGGTTCCAGCCTGCGCATGGGTGCCGGCTAGCTAGTTTCCGCATGCGCGCCTGAACTCAAAAGAGAGCAGCTGGCCCGCTTATGCGCAATGGTCACCTGTTATCTTTTGGGTTCTGGCACTCAAACACTCCAGTTTCGGCACTCGGTGCGAAAAAGGTTAACCATCACTGTTCTAGTCCCTTCCTTCCTACAGTTCCAATAAATAAATAACTAAATAATAACTAAATAATAAATAACTAAATAAATAACTAACTAAATAACTAACTAAATAACTAACTAATAACTAACTAAATAACTAAATAAATAACTAACTAAATAACTAACTAAATAACTAAATAAATAACTAAATAAATAACTAAATAACTAACTAACTAAATAACTAAATAAATAACTAAATAAATAACTAAATAAATAACTAAATAAATAACTAAATAAATAACTAAATAAATAAATAAAGCATGGGGACAGTCAGGAAAACGACAGCAAATTGAGCTCCCGTAAAACTTGAGGGCAAATTGAAAATACAAAAAGAAAGGTAGATTAGATAATTATTTGGAGAGATAGAATATTATCTTCTTACTGGTTTGCTAGTGGGGGGTGTAGAGGCAAAAAATGTCATAGGCCCCTACTTAGAGGATGGCTTTATTCTTTTAATACCAAAATTTAGTAATAAAGCATATTATTTATGCTGGGAGATCATTGCGGTTCTAAAGCACAGAGTGGAATACTTTTATTTTTTATTTTTTTAAAAAAGAAGAAATCAAATACTCCAAAATCCGCAGTCCTTTGAGACACTGAGTTATAAAAGGCCACTTCACAATTTCACTCCTGGTGTGTTTTAAAGGTCAAAATATTTCCCCCCCCCCCTCTCCCCTTCCAGATTGGCTGGAGATATTTGCCGCAACCCAGCCTGGTATCATTTTTGACAAGTCACAATATGTGTCTTGTCTGGAATTGTTTAGTGAGAACAGAGGGAAAGTAGATGACAAACAGACCGGAAATTTCCCAGTAAGCCATAGCAACTGGGAGTTCGGGGCAAAGTATCCGAAAAAGTTATGTTTGTGTAGAGAGAGATCAAACAGTTTTGTCTAGTGGTGAAGGCATCAGGCCGAGAAAGCAGAAGAGAGTGAGTTCGAGTCGTATCTTAGCCGTGAAAGCCAGCTGGGTGACTTTGGGTCAATCTCCAAGAGATGGGGAGTTCTAGTTTTAGTTTTGGTCGCCACGATGTAAAAAAAGATGTGGAGACTCTAGAAAGAGTGCAGAGAAGAGCAAGAAAGAGGATTAGGGGACTGGAGGCTGAAACATATGAGGAACGGTTGCAGGAACTGGGCATGGCTAGTTTAATGGAAAGAAGGACTAGGGGAGACATGATAGCATCTTCCAATATCTCAGGGGTTGCCCCAAAGAAGAGGGAGTCAAGCTATTCTCCAAGGCACCTGAGGGTAGAACAAGAAGCAATGGTGGAAACTAATCAAGGAGAGAAGCAACCTAGAACTGAGGAGAAATTTCCTGACTGTTAGAACAATTAATCAGTAGAACAGAAATTGTCTCCAGAAGTTGTGAATGCTCCATCACCTTTGATGATAAAGGGTCTGGAGGCTAAAGTGTATGACAACTTGCTTCCAGAAGTTGTGAATGCCCCAACACTGGAAGTCTTAAAGAAGATGTTGGATAACCATTTGTCTGAAGAGGTGTATGGTTTCCTGCCTAGGCAGGGGGTTGGACTAGAAGACCTCCAAGGTCCCTTCCAACTCTATTGTATTGTGTAGTCCCGCTTTAGGCATGAAAGCCAGCTGGGTGATTTTGGAGCAATCTCCAGGAGAGAGGGAGTTCTAGTCCCGCCTTGGGCATGGAAGCCATCATCAAAATTCAGACAGTTGACATCTGACTCATATTTATGACGGTTGCAGTGTCCTGGGGTCATGATAATCCCCTTTTGTGACCTTCTGACCAGCAAAATCAGTGGGGAAGCCAGATTCACTTAACAACTGTGTTACCCATTTAACAACGGCAGGGATTCACTCCGCAATGGTCGGCCCCGAAAGGTTGTACAACGGGACAAGACTCATTGAACAAACGCCTCGCTTAACAACGTAAATCTTGACCTCAGCTGTGGCCGTAAGTTATAGTTCTCCCAGTGTACATTTGGCCCTGTCTCCTGAACTACCATATTGCAAATGAGCTTCAGCACCAAGGCCAGATTTGACAAATGTCCCACAGTTTAATGGATTGCACTATTTAGATATGGCTGGATAGACACGTCTGGAATTAAAATGACCGCTTAAGAGGAAACAGAAGATTGGAGAGGTTAATCAGGACAGTTTTAGGTACAGGCGGTGGAGCAGACCATGAGTTATTGGCATCAATCATATGGTTAAAGTTATAAAAATCGAAGAGGATGAGTGTAGCAGCATGATTAAACTGCAGTGACGTACAGTCAGAATATATGATCGGTGGAAAGGTTTAATGGGCACAATAAATGTGAAAGGGACTCTGGAGAAGAGATAAGAGCCATTATGAAAACAAGGCAAATAAAGAAACCCTCAAATTTTCAAGGAATAAAAGAGCTAAGGGAGGCGGTGGCTCAGTGGCTAAGATGCTGAGCTTGTCAATCAGAAATCGAATCGAATCCCTAGCACCACGTAACGGAGTGAGCTCCCATTACTTGTCCCAGCTTCTGCCAACCTGGCAGTTCGAAAGCACGTTGAAAATGCAAGAAGAAAAATAGGAACCACCTTTGTTGGGAAGGGAACAGCGTTCCGTGCGCCTTCGGCATTGAGTCATGCCGGCCACATGGCCACGGAGACGTCTTCGGACAGCGCTGGCTCTTCGGCTTTGAAACGGAGATGAGCACTGCCCCCTAGAGTCGGGAACAATTAGCACGTACTGTATATGCAAGGGGAACCTTTACCTTTTTAAAAGATCTAAATGGCTTTCCGAATTCAGTTTTCCTAATGGCCAGAAAAAAACAAAAATCAAAGAGGAAAATTCCGCTTAATTAAAAGGGCAGACGAAGGCTGAAAGCAGATTGTGAAAACCGAGCCAGAAAGGACAAAGATATTTCAATCAATAATTTCAGTAAAAAGGAGAACAATAACAAGACAAGGAAAATGTTTTATTGTTTTAAAAAAACAATAACAACAACAACTAGAAACAATGACTGGCAAAAATGTATAAGGATAGATGCGCTAAATGTTGGAAATGCACTCAAATACCTGGTTCACATTACCACATGTGGTGGACATGTTCAAAAGACAAAAAATATTGGGCGAAAAGACATATTTGGTTGGGAAAAAAATGATAAATCAACACATATACATGAAATCAGAAATATTTTTATTGCACTTTCTGCTGGAAAAATATGACAAAGGGACTATATACTTGATTTTACATGTATTAACTGCAGCTAGAATTGTATATATAGGGACGCGGTGGCTCAGTGGCTAAGACGCTGAGCTTGTCGATCTGAAAGGTTGGTTGTTTGGTGGTTCAAATCCCTAGCACCGCGGAACGGAGTGAGCTCCTGTTACTTGTCCCAGCTTCTGCCAACCTAGCAGTTCGAAAGCATGTAAAAAATGCAAGTAGAAAAATAGGGACCAGCTTTGGTGGGAAGGGAACAGCGTCTGTGAGCCTTCGGCATTTAGTCATGCCGGCCACATGACCACGGAGATGTTTTCAGACAGCGCTGGCTCTTCGGCTTTGAAACAGAGATGAGCACTGCCCCCTAGAGTTGGGAATGACCAGCACATATATATGAGGGAAACCTTTACCTTTAGTGAAAACGTTAATAAAATCCTTGTGCAGAAGGAAATCATGAAGATATAAGAATTAGAAGGCCACATGGTTGCAGAATGAGGAAACGGTGGGAAGATTTTTCTCAATAATCTATAATTGAAGTGCCACCACTGAAAAGGCCTCGCCTAGCCCAAGAATGTCCTAGACTTAGTCAATGAAATAACTGACCTTTACCTTAGAATTGTATATGCTCAACAGTGGAAAGTTTGACAAAATCCCGAGAGATGAGAGTGTAATTAAGAAAACATTAGAATGTGCAGAAATGGATAGACTAACGCTTACTATTAAGGACAAAGAAGGAACTGAATACTTTTCAACATGGGACTTATTTTACTAATGTTTAGACAATAAAAGCAAAAGTTGGAAATGCATAAAAAGGATAAATGTTAAAACGGAAATTTGATAAAATAGACAAATAAAACATTATTGTTAGTATACTATCAATGTTCTTGTGATAAATGTTATTGTAAACATTTTGATTACAACTGTACCCAGACAACACACTGTTTGATTGAAATGAAATTTTTGTATGTTATTCAAACAAAGTAAATAAAACATGAAAAAGAAAAGAAATAATGACCTCAAGCAAACATTTACAGCTAAGGCAGAACAAGAGCGAGTGAGGGATTATGTTATGAGATTATATCTCCATTTCAACCCCTTAATTGACTTTAGGCAGAAGATATTTAAGAGATGCAAATTTAATTAAGCAGCGATGTCAAATCTCTTCTGACATCCTTGATAAATTGGATTATAGAATTGTTTGCCAAGTTCCAGTATGTAAGTAAGATATGAGAAGGTGATAAACAGGTGTCAAACAGAAAACCTTTATGTACGGTTGAAATACCCCCTGAACTATTTGCTACTACGAGTTAAGAGATAGTTAAATGCTAACATCTGCATATCAACAAATATGCAATAACACTGTATAGTAGAGAGATTGGAAAAGATCAATGGATTTAAGTAGTTCTCGACTTATGACCAAAACTGAGCCAAAAAACTCTGCTACTAAACAAGATAGTCCTTAAGTGAGTTTTGGCTCATTTTAAGACCGTTTTCATCCCCGGTTGTTAAGTGAATTGCTGCAGTTGTGAAATTAGTAACACCGTTGTTAAGCGAATCTGGCTTTCCCATTGACTTTGAAAGTCGCATAAGGGATCACGTGACCCCGGGATGCTGCAACCGTCGTAAATTGGAGTCAGTTGGCAAGTATCCAAATTTTTATCATGTGACCATGTGGATGCAGCAACGGGCATAAAGTGTGAAAACGGTCATAAGTCACTTTCGTAACTTCAAATGGTGACTACTACATGATTAGACGTAACTTGAAGTCTACCTTTATAAGCAAAACCTGAAAAAAAAGAAAGGAATGGATAAGAATGTAGAAATGACCAAATGATTACATAATTTTTCACCTCGATAGGAAGGAGAGGAGAAAGGAGAGGAATAGGAGAAAGGGAAAGGCAGAGGAAGAATGGGAGGGAATGTAAGAGTAGGAAAGAGGGGAGGAATGGGAAGAAGAGGGGAAGGGTAAAGGGGAGGAAGGGGAAGGAGAGAAGGGAAAGGAGAGGAGGAAGGAAGGAAGGAGAGAAGAAAGAGAAGCAAGGGGGTAGGAAGGAGGGAGGGAAGGAGGGAGGGAAGCAAGGAGAGAAGAAAGGAGGGAAGGAAGGAGGGAATGTAGGAGAGAAGGAAGGGGGGAAGGAAGGAGGAAAGGAAGGGGGAAAGGAAGGAGAGAAGGAGAAAAGAAAGGAGGGAAGGAAGGAAGGAGGGAAGGAAGGAGAGAAGGAGAGAAGGAGGGAAGGGGAAGGAGGGAGGGAAGGAAGGGGAGTAGGAGAGAAGAAACGAGGGAAGGAAAGAGGGAGGGAGGGAAGAAGAAGTAGGACCGTTGTAAGATAAGATGGATCTATGGGATGTTAAAAAAGCAATCTTCAAGTATATTGTCAACAGTAGGGAAAAATTGTTATAATACATATTATTAATAACAGTTATGAGATCATATAATTGTTAATGTATATATGAAATTGATAAAATTAAAATAAAAAAATTTTTTTTTCACCTCAGCAAAAAGTTGTGTCAGATAAATGGGTGGCTTTCAGAAAAGGCAGGGAGAAGGCAAGAAATTAAATAGGTAGCAAAAATGGAGGAAAACAGTGATCAAAAAGAGGAGGTGTATGATTAATTTATTAACCAGAAGAAGGTTTTTGGGTATGTAGAACATTCCAGAAGGTGGAATATATAAATTCTAATATAGGAGTGCCAGAGAACTAGATTGTTTTCCCGATGATTCTTGACAGTGAACACAAAGCTTCCTTAAAGATTGTCTTGAGGGGGAAAAAAATGTTGTTTAAGATGGAAAGAGACAAAAAAAGCATTCGACATGTAGACTTGTTTAACTTAAGCAGCTAAGATGGCCGCAGAATTGAGTCGACAGCTGGAATCAGATTTGGATGCTGAAGTGACAGTTTGAAAAATGGAAATAACATCGCTGGTGGCTGAAAGTGTAGAAGACTTGAAAGAACTGATTAGGAAGTTAAAAAAAGGAAAATAAAAAAATGTGATTATTTTTTTTTTGGTAAAAGATTAAGAAGAAAAAGATTTTAAAAAAAAATCACAATTCTAAAGTGAAAGCCTGCATTAATTTGTAACTTATTGGGCATCCTTTGCTCAAAATTTAAAGAGTGCTTATTAGCCAAACCTCGATTTTGCAGCAACTTTCTCCTAGAGTGGGGAGGGAATGAAGAGTTTACAGTATCCTTCCCCTGCCGTGCCCACCATGCCACGCCCACCAAGAATTTTGAATCCCACCATTGGGTAGCACTATACTGCTAACTGGGGTATACAAAACCTTGCCAGACCAATCCTCGAATACAGCTCGTCTGCCTGGAATCCACACTGTATATCGGACATGAATATGAGCGAGCGAGTCCAGAGGTATTTCACGAGAAGAGTCCTCCACTCCTCTGCTCACAACAGAATCCCTTACACCACCAGGCTCGAAATTTTGGGCTTGGACAACCTGAAACTGCGCCGCCTTTAGTCTGACCTAAGCGTAGTACACAAAATTGTCTGCTACAACGTCCTACCTGTCAACGACTACTTCAGCTTCAACCACAATAATACACAGGCAAACGATCGATACAAACTCAAGGTAAATTTGCTCCAAACTCGAATGCGGAAAATACGACTTCAGCAACAGAGTGGTCAACACCTGGAATGCTCTACCTGACTCCTTGCTACATCCTCAAACCCTCAAACAGCTTCAATCTCAAACTGTCTACGTGGACCTCACCCCATTCCTAAGAGGTCCCTGAAGGGGGTGAGTATAAGCCCACCAGTGTGCCTTCCGTCCCTGTCCTACTGTCCTCATTTATTCATACTCATTCCTTTGTTAATGTCCGTGTTTATACTTATACCTGTTATCTTGTACATGTTTGACTACTTAACTAAATAATAAACAATCCAGATGTTAGGATGACCCCAGCTTAGTATCTAAAGTTAAAGTTTAATTAATTTATATGCCGCCCAATCCCGAAGGACTCCGGGCGGTCTTACATAAAAACAGTTTAAAAGAAGACTAAAAATTTTTTAAAATAGAGAGACAAAGCAAGTTAAAAAGACACAACATTGCACTCAACCTTAGTGGGGCTGGACCTCTTCAAGAGGTCAACAGCCCCCAGGCCTGCCGGAATAGCCAGGTCTTAATAGACTTCCGGAAGGCCGAGAGAGTGGGGAGGGTCCGGATCTCCGGGGGTAGATCGTTCCATAGGGCCGGGGCAGCTACAGAGAAGGCCCTCCCCCAAGGAGCCACCAGATGACATTGTCTAGTCGACGGCACCACGGAGAAGGCCCATCCTGTGTGATCTTATCGAACGCTGGGAGGTGTGTGGCAGGAGACGGTCTCATAGATACCAGGTCCTAAGCCATGTAGGGCTTTAAAGGTGATAACCAGCACCTCGAAGCGCGTTCGGAGACCGATAGGGAGCCAGTGCAGCTTGCGGAGGATGGGTGTATCTCGGTTACACCCAGTATCGCTCGCGCGGCTGCATTCTGGACCAATTGTAGTCTCCGAACACTTTTCAAGGGCAGCCCCCTGTAGAGTGGGTTACAGTAGTCAAGTATCTAGCATGTCGGTTTAGTGTACACTTATATCTAAGCAAAGCAGCAGGCCTGTTTTTCCTCCCCCGACAGTAGCCTACTCTTTCAGCCTTACCAAAATAAATGAATGAATAAGTTGGCCCCAAAACTTTTATTTCATTATTTCATTCTGTGCCATCTTCTTCTTTGAAACCACTGAAAGAATCTTGGGTCGTCTTGCATTTTTTTCTGCCTCTGTACGTGCCAGATGTAAGAATTCTTATCTTATCTTCTTGCTTTCTTTCCTCCCAAAAGTAGAAAATGATAAAAGACCAAGGGGAAGAAGATTGAATCGATCAACAGCTTCTCAAACACAAACAACTCACTCAGCGGGTCACACGCTCGACCTCGTATTCCTCTCGGAGCAGTGGAGTTACGATCTTGGTCTGAGGGGTAATGAGATCGTACCCCTGTCGTGGTCAGACCACTACCTACTGAGGCTAGACTTCCGGAGGCCAAACCCCCACCGTAGGGAGGAGGAACCGATCAGCTGGTTCCGCCCCAAGCGACTGATGGATCCTGTTAGGTTCCAGACGGAGCTTGGGGTTATTCCTGATACCCTCGCCCACAGTTCGGCGGAGACCCTCGTCGCTGCCTGGCACTCGGCAGCTTCGGAGTCTCTAGACCGGATTGCGCCGCTACGGCCCTCCGGGTCAGCGGTCCCCGGAGGCCTCCTTGGTTTACTGAGGAGCTCCGGGAGGTAAAGCGCCGGAGGAGACGCCTAGAACACTCGTGGAGATCCGATAGGTCCGAGTCGAAACGGGCACTTTTAACAGCATGCACCAAGAGTATATTCGGACTTTAAGAACAGCAAAAAGAACATATATTGCCTCCTTGGTAGCGTCCGCCGAGTCCCGCCCAGCCACCCTGTTTAGGATAACCGCTCCCTCCTAAATAGGAGGGAGACGGGGGACTCCTACAGGGTAAGGCTGAGGAGTATGTCCAGTTCTTGGCGGACAAAGTTGCCCGGTTTCGAGCGGACCTGGACTCCACCCCAGTAGATCCAGCCGAGACACAAGGAGAAGACTTGGCAAACCATCTCTGGGTTGAGTTTCAGGAAGTTGCCTCCGGGGATGTGGACAAGGCTATGCGAGCTGTGAGGTGCCATCCACCTGCATACTGGACCCGTGTCCCTCCTGGCTGGTTGCCAACAGCAGTGAGGTGACACGAGGCTGGATCCAGGCGGTTGTTACCGCCTCTCTTTCGGGAGGGGTACATTTCCCACCGCGCTCAAGACAGCGTGGTAAGACCCCTCCTGAAGAAACCGTCTTGGATCCAGCTGTTCTTAATAACTATCGTCCAGTCCTCCAACCTCCCCTTTGTAGGGAAGGTTGTTGAGAAGGTGGTGGCTCTCCAGCTTCAGCGTACCTTGGAGGAAGCTAACTATCTTGACCCCTTCCAGTCTGGCTTCAGACCCGGTTACAGCACAGAAACCGCTTTGGTCGCATTGACCGATGATCTCTGGAGAGCTAGGGACGGAGGCCCTGCTTCCATCCTAGTTCTCCTGGACCTCTCAGCGGCTTTCGATACATCGACCATGGTATCCTTCTGCGACGACTGCAGGAGATAGGGGTGGGCGGCACTGTTTTGCAGTGGTTCTCCTCCTATCTCTCGGACAGGTCGCAGTCGGTGTTGGTGGGGGGCAGAGATCGTCCCTGAGGCCCCTAACTTATGGGGTGCCGCAGGGATCGGTCCTATCCCCCCTACTATTTAACATTTACATGAAACCGCTGGGCGAGATCATCCGAAGGCACGGGATAAAATACACCAATATGCGGACGATACACAGTTGTATCTGTCCGCCCCGTGCCAACTCAATGAAGCGGTGGATGTGATGAACCAGGGTCTAGAAGCCGTTAAAGACTGGATGAGAGCAAACAAGCTGATACTCAACCCAGACAAGACCGAGTGGCTGTTGTGTTTTCCTCCCAAAAATTTGACCAACATACCATCACTCAGGCTGGGGGGACAAAACTTACACCCCTCAGAAAGGGCCGCAACTTGGGAGTCCTCCTGGACCCACAGCTGACTTTTGACCACCATCTCTCAGCTGTGACCAGGGGGGCATTTGCCCAGGTTCGCCTGGTGCGCCAGTTGCGGCCCTACCTGAATCGGGAGGCCCTCACAACAGTCACTCGAGCCCTTGTGATCTCCAGGCTGGAATACTGTAATGTGCTCTACATGGGGCTGCCCTTGAAGAGCATCCGGAGACTTCAGCTAGTCCAGAATGCGGCCGCGCGAGTGATTGTGGGCGAACCGTGGTGCGCCCACATAACACCGATCCTCCGTGAGCTGCACTGGCTACCTGTTGGTCTCCGGGTGCACTTCAAGGTCTTACTCACCACCTATAAAGCGCTCCATGGTAGTGGATCTGGCTATTTGAGAGACCGCCTTCTGCCAATTACCTCCCTGCGTCCCATCAGATCGCATAGAGTTGGCCTCCTCCGTATTCCATCCGCCAGTCAGTGCCGACTGGCGACTACTCGGAGGAGAGCCTTCTCTGTTGCGGCTCCGACACTATGGAACAATCTCCCCGTGGAGATTCGTACCCTCACCACCGTCCAGGCCTTCCGCACAGCCCTCAAGAACTGGCTAGCCCGTCAGGCCTGGGGATAAGTTTACTTTTGCCCCTCCCGAATGTTGAGTGAATGTTGAGTTTTACTATTTAATTTACTTTTGTGCACATTTCTTTTTGTATTGTCTGACACTCCCTTCCCTTTTGACTGTAAGCCGCCCTGAGTCCCCTCAGGGAAAAGGGCGGCCTATAAATGTCTAATTAAAAAAAAAAAAAAAAAAAACTGGTGCTCCGTATGAGCTGTCTCAAACTTTTCCATTTCTCTGTCACAGTGGGGGCAGATTAAATCTACTTTTAACTCGCTTGTGGCTCTTCGGTTTCTTGGTTTACAGTTACAGTTACAGAACTGAGTTGGGAGGGACCTTGGAGGTCTTCTAGTCCAGCCCCCTGCTCAAGAAGAAGACCCTATTCCATTTTAGATAAACAACTGTCCAGTCCCTTCTTTAAAACCTCCAGTAATGGCGCACCCACAACTTCCATTCTATTGGTTTATTGTTCCCCCTGGTAGGAAATTTCTCCCTATTTCTAGGTTGCTCCTCTCCTAGATTAGTTTCCACCCATTGTTCTTGTCCTGCCTTCTCATGCTTTGGAAATAAGTTGACCCCCTCTTCTTGTGGCGGCCCCTCAAATATTGGGATAGTGCTGTCACGTCTCCCCTAGTCCTTTTTTCCCCTCTAGATTATCCATTCCCAAATCCTGCAATCGTTCTTCATATGTTTTAGTTTCCAGGCCTTTAAATCATCCCAGTTGCTCTTCTCTGCATTTCCCCCAAAGTCTTAACATCTTTTTTATAATGTGTGGTGACCAAAACTGGATGCTTTATATTCCAGGTTTGGTCTTACAAAGGATTTATAAAGTGGTACTAATTCGTCGTGTGATTTTGATTCTATGCCTCTATTTAATACAATGATAAGTTGGACCATAAGGAAGGCTGAGCGCCAAAGAATGGGAGGCCTTTGAACTCTGGTGCTGGAGAAGACTCTTGTGAGTCCCTTGGACTGCAAGGCCATCCAACCAGTCAGTCCTGGAGGAAATCAACTCTGACTGCTCTTTAGAAGGCCAGATCCTGAAGAGGAATCTCAAGTGCTTTGGCCATCTTATGAGAAGGAAGGACTCCCTGGAGAAGAGCCTCACGCTGGGAATGATGGAGGGCAAAAGAAGAAGAAAGGGACAGCAGAGAAGGAGGTGGCTGGATGGAGTCACTGAAGCAGTCGGCGTGAGCTTAAATGGACTCCAAAGGATGGTAGAGGACAGGAAGGCCTGGAGGAACGTTGTCCATGGGGTTGCGATGGGTCGGACACAACTTCACAACTAACAACAACAATGCAACCCAGGATCATATTAGCTTTTTGGCTGCCACCATACATGGCTAGCTCATGTTTAAGTAATCATCCATTAGGACTCCAGGGTTCCTCATAGATCTTCTCAAGCTTATGAAAGGAAATTGTCCTAGTCTTTGTTCTTGTTCTCCTTCTCCTTCTCCTTCTCCTTCTCCTTCTCCTTCTCCTTCTCCTTCTCCTTCTCCTTCTCCTTCTCCTTCTCCTTCTCCTTCTCCTTCTCCTTCTCCTTCTCCTTCTCCTTCTCCTTCTCCTTCTCCTTCTCCTTCTTCTTCTTCTTCTTCTTCTTCTTCTTCTTCTTCTTCTTCTTCTTCTTCTTCTTCTTCACGTTTTGTGGCCAGTTTGATTTCTGCCAGGTGACATAACTCAGAAAAGCAGATGGTGAGGCTTTGCGGCTCACACTGACTTGGGAATTCGATATACAGTTTCATATAATCAAATTCTCCGGGAGCTTACGGTGAGAATTAAAAAATACATTAAAGTATCACCAGACTCCCCATAACACAGAATATGCAAAGTCTTTATGTCGGGAACAAGAATATCAAGCTAGATAAAGCCAAGAACACAGAAGGCCATCTAAAAATTTAGCAGCAAAGTAAAAACGAATTAAAAAAAAAAAAAGACGATGCAATTTCACTGTAGAGTGAATAGTGCTTGGGAAGTTAATATGCACCCACTGTGACGCAAAATACTTTGTACACTGCTCCCGTGTTTGGCAGGGTGAGTCATTTAAATTTTTTTAGCAGGTAGCAATTGTGTTTTTATTCTTCAAAACACATTCAGCAGAGCCACAAGGCTGAGTTATCCGAAGGACACTACTTCAAGACGGATTTTGTGCACTTTAGCATAGCTTTATTCTTTGTGTTGACTTTTAGGGGTGCTGGGACCAGCGTTCCTCAAAATCCCTTACCTGGGATGCCCGGAGGAGGTGTGGTCCAAGGATTTGTAGAAGGAACTATCTTAGGAAGAAGATGGTTCTCCAGAGCATCTGACATAACAGTTGGAAGGTCATTAAAGAGATCCAATCGAGAACCAAGGGGAGAGTTCCTCACAGTGGAAGACGATTATAGTGGAATGGCTTACCTCCAGAAGTTGTGGGTGCTCCATCACTAGAGATCCTCCTCTTCCTACTTCTCCTCCTTTAAAAACCCTCCTCCCTTCTAGCACTGATGATGTTACCTAGTTGGGTGATGAAATGTCTGCAAGAAAACCACCAGTTCAGGCAGTACCAAGGACCCCACAGTCTTTTTCCCCCCCTCCTCCTCCTCCTCCTCCTCCTCCTCCTCCTCCTCCTCCATAAACTCCACTCCCTTCTAGCACTGATGATGTTACCTAGTTGGGTGATGAAATGTCTGCAAGAAAACCACCAAGTTCAGGCAGTACCAAGGACCCCACAGTCTTTTTCCTCCTCCTCCTCCTCCTCCTCCTCCTCCTCCTCCTCCTCCACCTCCTCCTCCTCCTCCTCCTCCTCCACCTCCTCCTCCTCCTCCTCCTCCTCCTCCTCCTCCTCCTCCTCCATAAACTCCACTCCCTTCTAGCACTGATGATGTTACCTAGTTGGGTCATGAAATGCCTGCAAGAAACCACCAAGTTCAGAGAGGACCAAAGATCTCAGAGTCCTCCTCCTCCCTACCTCACAAACCCCACTCCCTTCTGGCACTGATGATATTACCTAGTGGGTCATGAAATGTCTGGAAGAAAATAACCAAGAGACCACCAAGGACCCCAAAGTCGTTGTTGTTGTTGTTGTTGTTGTCGTCCTCCTCCTCCTCCTCCTCCTCCTCCTCCTCTTCCACTCCATAAACCCCACTCCGTTCTAGCACTGATGATTTACCTAGTTGGGTGATGAAATGTCTGCAAGAAAACCACCACGTTCATACAGTACCAAGGACCCCGCAGTGTTTTTCTTCCTCCTCCTCCTCCTCCTCCTCCTCCTCCTCCTCCTCCTCCTCCTCCTCCTCCTCCTCCTCCTCCTCCTCTCCACAAACCCCACTCCCTTCTAGCACTGATGATGTTACCTAGTGGGTCATGAAATGTCTGGAAGAAAATAACCAAGAGACCACCAAGGACTCCAAAGTCGTTGTCGTCCTGCTCCTGCTCCTGCTCCTCCTCCTCCTCCTCCTCCTCCTCTCCATAAACCACACTCCCTTCTAGCACTGATGATGTTACCTAGTTGGGTGATGAAATGCTTGCAAGAAAACTACCACGTTCAGAGAGGACCAAAGATCTCAGAGTCCCCCTCCTCCCCGCTCTCACAAACTCCCCTCCCTTCTGGCACTGATGATGTTACCTAGAGGGTCATGAAATGTCTGGAAGAAAATAACCAAGAGATCACCAAGGACCCCAAAGTCATCGTCCTCCTCCTCCTCCTCCTCTCACATACCCCACTCCCTTCTAGCACTGATGATGTTACCTAGTTGGGTGATGAAACGCCTGCAAGAACACAACCCAGCTCAGAGAGCACACAAGGACCTCGGAGATTTAAAGCAGTTGAACAGCCTGCCTCATGGAGCTGTGGGGCCTGGAGATTTTCCAGCAAAGGTTAGATAGCCATTTTCACGTGATGGTCTGAAGATTCCTGCCTGTGGGCAGCGGGCCAACTAGATGATCTCCAGATCCACTCCCAAACTCCAGGATTCTCCGATTCTTCCATCTCTCGCCCCCCACTTCCCTACGGCTGGCTTTGGGTGTTTCCCCCTGCGTATCTATGTAGCTCGTGGCTCTCTATAAACTCAACTCCTTCAAACTGCACATAGGTCACGGGGGAACTTCTTGTAACGATCTTTTGTTCTGTTGCTCGCAGCGAACTGCTCCGTTAGGTCATTTTAAAGAAAAAGAAGAAAAGGAGAAGGAGAGAAGAATGGAAACAAAACAGCGCTTCCACGAAAGAGGAAAGTTAAAGGATAATGAGGGAGGCTATTTTGCTTGTGGACATGATCTTTTTGATGGCTATCAAGATGGTGGGATGCTTTCTTTCCACGTTGTTGCACTACTGGAAAACGAGCTGTTTATTTGGCCTCCTTGGTCTTGCCAAATGCTCAAAAGGTTAACGGTCTTTCTCCTGCTGCTAGCATCCTGTAAGGTTCCAGCAGTTTCCTCGAGCCACTGAAATGCCAAAGAGAGTAGACTCCAGACGAGGCTTGCAAAAAATATCAGCTTTTATTTATGGCCATAGCAAAAGCTGGGTGACAAAAACTATATTCAAAACACACAAACAAATGCATGGAAGGAATAGCCGCCCCCTGCAAGAGGAGCTCAGAGTATTATACACCTTTTAGGCAGATAGAAACAAAGTTTACCCAATCAGGGACAAAGATTCGTTACCAACATGATCTTGAAAGCCTTCTTTTGTCCAAGCTCCTGTCTCTGTCTCCCTATCTAGAGAGTAGTAGTTGTTTTTTTCCCCACCAGAATGCTTAAGGATTTATGAGCCAGGAAAACTCCCTAGTTTGGGTTCTTTATTTAGGGGGCCTGATATTCCCCTGTAACAATTTCTTCTATGTTTTCAAGAATGTGCCTAGCTTTGAAGCCAGGAATAGAAGCGAGACGCGGCGGTGAGATAACATTTGCAGTAATGGCAGTGTTAAGGTTACCATTTGCTAGGCTAGAAAACAACTTAATTTCTGACAGTATACATAAGAAGCAGAAGCCAATATTGATTCATATTGATTCATATACTCCTTCAATCCCATCCTGGAGAAAGTCCACTTTCCTCTTTGTAATTCACACAGCCCAATTGTAGAAGGCTGAATGACAGCCTTCTACACAAGAAAGGTATCCAAAGATGGGATATCCGTCTGTCTGTCTGTCTGTCTGTCTGTCTGTCTGTCTGTCTGTCTGTCTGTCTGTCTGTCTATCTATCTATCTATCTATCTATCTATCTATCTATCTATCTATCTATCTATCTATCTATCATTGACCTATCCATAAGGGCTCTTCCACACCATTTGAAAATTATAAGAATCATAGAGTCGAAAGAGACTAGAGAAGACTTCACATTTCAACTTCTTGCTCAGTGGAGGAGCTGTTAGAGCAAGGTTTCCCATCCTTGGGGCTTTAAGAGGAATGGACTTCAACTCCCAGAATTCCCTAGACAGCATTCCCCATAAAAGACAGCTGGGTGACAATCACTGGGAGATGGTGAGTTCTAGTCCCTCCTTCGGAATAAAAGCCATCTGGGTGACTTTGGGCCAATCACCGGGAGACGGTGAGTTCTAGTCCCACCTTAGGCATGAAAGCCATCTGGGTGAATTTGGGCCAATTAACCAGGAGTCAGTGAGTTCTACTCCTGCTTAGGCATGAAAAACCAGCTGGGTGGTTTTGGGCCATCACTCTCTTAGCCTCCCTCTCAGTCCAACTCTCCTCACAGGGTTGTTGTGGTAGAGAAAATAAAAGGAAGCAGGTATTAAGGATGTTTTCCACCTTTCGAATTATTTAAGTGATACGACGGAGAAATGTATTGGAAGGAAGGAAGAGAGGGAGGGGGAGGAAGGACTAGACTGTGTTGATTCTCTGTGTTATATAATAATATATAGGTATGTGGGTATATGCATAATTATGTACTGTATGTATGCATCTGTCTGTCTGTCTATCTTGTCATGTTTAGTCTATACTGGAGGTGATGACCCTTTGAAAACTTCATGCAATAAAATTTCATTTCAATGTATGCCGATTGGTGTACATTTATAGTTATTCTATGTCTAAGTCAAAGGAAGGAAGGGAAAAGAGGGAAGGAAGGAAGGAAGAGAAGGAGGGAAGGAAGGAGGGAAGGGGAGGAAGGGGGGAGGGAAGGAAGGAGGGAAGGGAAGAGGTAGGAAGGGAAGGAGGGAAGGAAGGAAGGAAAAGCTGATCTAAAGAAAGGGAAAAAAAAGTACCCCAAAACTAGTGGAGCTTGGCTAAATACTTGACTTCACAAGGAAGAGATGTTAAACTAAAGTGGGAAGTCAGAACACTGTCTTAGAACAACTCATTTTTTTTTTCTGTATTCTTGCCAAAGAAACCCGATGATTAATGTCTCTGCAGCCACCTGCAGTATTGATCAAAGATCTGACTTCTTAGCCCAGGCTGATTTAGAAATCTAAGCTGATCAGATCTGCTTCATCCTTGTTTAGAAGACGATTCGATGGACATTGTAGGTAGACCGAATGGTTAAAAGAAGAAGAGAACGAAGGGGGGGGGGGAGGAATCCCAGGAGGGGGAAAGGCCAAACCACTTCCTTATCGTCGCAAAGAAAACTAGAAGGATATTTCCATGAAGTCACTGAGATTTTGAGCTCAACGTGAAGTTTCCTTGTCTTTCTACAGGCCAGACTGGACAAGTGTCCAGAGATGAGACTTTAACTGGGTTCTTTGCTTTCATCTTGGCCTTCTATTCTATCCCTGCTCTTTGTTTTTGTTGATCAGGACTCTTATACTGCAATGTCTGAAATAAAGTGAATCAATCCAATTTAATAATAAAACCAAACTTTGGGAAAGCATCTACAAATTGCGCGATGGCGACCCCTTGGAAGGAAAAGCTGTACAAAATGTTCTATAGGTGGCACTTGCTGCCAGCCGAGGTTAGCAAAGATGTTTAAATACAGGCAGTGGTGGGTTTCAATTTTTTTTTGAACCTACTCTGTGGGTGTGGCCCCTTTGTGGGAGTGGCTTGCCGGCCATGTGACCTGGTGGGAGTGGCTTGCCGGCCATGTGTTCTCTCTCTCTATCTCTCTCCTTCCTTTTGTCTCTCCTCTCCCTTTTTTCTTTTTTTCTTTCATTTCTCTCTCACTTTTTCTTTCTTTTTTTACTTCTTTCTTTCTTTCTTTCTTCCTTCTTCCTTCCTTCCTTCCTTCCTCCTTCCTTCCTTCCTTCCTTTCCTTTCTCTTTCTCTTTCTCTCTCTGTGTGAGTCTGTGTGTGTGTTCTTTGCCTCTCTCTCCCTCGCCTCCCTGCCCCCTCCGCTCCCTCCCTCCCTCGGTGTCTCTCTATGTCAGTGGTGGGTTTCAAAAAAATTTGGAAGCTCTTCTGTAGGTGTGGCCTGCTTCCCGGGTCCACTGTGGAATCTCTTCTAACCGTTTGGTAGATTTGGCGAACCGGTTCTACCGAATAGGTGTGAACTGGTAGGGAACCCACCTCTGAATACAGGTCTGTCAAATGTTGGAAATGTAATCCACACAGGGCACATATTACCAACATGTGGTAGACACGCCCCAAAGCAATGGGATAGATTATAAGCCAGAATTATTTTTGTTAGGTGGAATGCAGGGAAAAAAAATAGGAGAAAAGGAATATGTTTAACATTACATGCCTGGAACTCAGCAAGAATTGTATTTCACAGCACTGGAAACATGAGGAAACAGCTACAGAAGAAGCAAGAATCAAAAAAAAATATTAAGACTGTGCAGAAATGGACAGATTGACATTGAAGATAAAAGAGAAAAAAGACTATTTCAAAGATGGGACTTGTTTTACATATGGCTTGACAACAGAAATTGGGAACTGGAAAAATAGTATGATGTAGCAAATTAACCCAGACAACATGCTATTCATAAAGTACTTGGCGCATGTACAGAGAAAATGTATAAAGAAATAATAATTTGTATTATTAGTTTAGTCAAACATGTACAAGAGGCTCCTAAAATAAAGCCACGCTCAAATACATGTTGCTAAAGGATGTGGGCAAAGATTTCAGTAGCATCCCTGCGTTATCTACTGTCATTCACACAAACTGTTATTTCCTGCTTATGTGACCAAGCAAAGCGTAAAAGAAAAATCACCTGGGCTTTCCAGCTTGATGGGAGGAACCCAACCTTTGTCCAGAAATAGAGACTATATCAGTGTTTTCTCAACCTTGGCAACTTGAAGATGTCTGGACTTCAAGTCCCAGAATTCCCCAGCCAGCGAATGCTGGCTGGGGAATTCTAGGACTTGAAGTCCAGACATCTTCAAGTTGCACAGGTTGAGAAACACTGGACTATATTGTTCTTTTCTAACCATGGTGTAAGAAGATGCCATGAAGATCGGGCTGGGAGTGTCCCTTTGCAGTAATAATGTGAATAAAACCTTTTGTGGGTGTTTTCTTAATGTTGCAAGATTCATGGCTTTCTGTTGACCAATTTGAAGACTGGGCATCTTCATTCATCGTCTAGTGGGGTTTTTGCAATCAGAATAACAGAATAACAGAGTTGGAAGGGACCTTAGAGATCTTCTAGTCAACCCTCTGCTCAAGCAGGAGACTATAAACCATTTCAGACAAATGACTGTCCAATATCTTCTTAAAAACCTCCAGTGTTGGAGCGGCCACAACTTCTGGAAGCAAGTTGTTCCACTGATCAATTGTTTTAATTAGTCAGGAGTTTTCTCCTTCATTCTAGATTGCTTCTCTCCTTGGTTAATTTCCATCAATTACTTCTTGTTGTCCCTTCATGGGCTTTGGAGAATAGATGGGACTCCCTCTTCTTGGTGGCAAACCCATTGTTCCATGTTGGAACAATGATCAGTACTTATGACCATGACGAGTACACTTCGTTACAGTCGTAAATCGCGAACTATCTGTACCCAGAAAAACTTCCTGGGGTGTTTTTGATACTCTGCTCAAAGACGTACCTGTGGCTTTGCAGCTTCTGTTATCCCCAGGCAGGATATTTGTTGATCAGGAGGGTGGAATGTAGAAACCTTTATGGAGTGTCAGGATATATCATAAGTATGGGAGAAACCAACCATTTGACCGGGATGGTATTGGTCTAAGGCAATTGTTGGGAATATACTCCTAGTGTTGGGTAGGCAATATATATCTTTATACAACAACAAATGGTCATTGTTGCTTTAAATGAGTGGATGTACTTAACAACTGTAATTAACTTTTTTTTTCATTGTTTGTATATATATATTTTATTTTTCATTTTCATTTCATACACTGCCATGTATACACCATACAATATTAAACAATAATTGCATCATTCCTCTTGTCAACAATGCCCCAGGAAATAAAAACCCAATATACCTCTTCCATTCTCCATACACCTCTTTCTTCCACCACCCTCCAACTTTCTATCTTCCCTCCATCATCCCCCTCTACCCTACTTCCTCTCCCCTCTACCACTCCTCCTCTCCAAATCCGCTCCCCCCTTTCCTTTTTGCCTTCCCCCCGCCCTCTCTCCCATCCATCTCTACCCATCTTTCTTCTTTCCTACTCCTCCTCCCCTTGGTGTATTTCCACTATATGTTAATGTACTTGGCTTATCCTATTTTTAAAAGAAAAATTAACTTTACAATAAGAAGGAGTCAAGAGAACTCTCTCTCTCTCTCTCTGCTTGTCCTAGGCTTGATGACTTGATGACTGGAATGTGAACTGCAACTGTAAGCTATTGTTTGTTCTTTGAATTGTGTTTGGACTAATATCTACTATCACTGCTTGAGAAGCAATTATCAGTAGTAAAGCTACTTGTTTTTACTAGCAGTGCCTGAAACTCTATTTGTGTATTTCTACTAGCAACATTCTTTCTCTCTAGCTGTACATTCCGCTGCACTACTTTCTGTCTCCCAACGGAGATACCCCTAACAGCAATGATGGTGAACCTTTTGGGCACCGAGTGCCTGAAATGGAACACGCGGAGCGGGAACCCGAACACCAGCTAGCCGGTGTGAATGCACGCGTCTACAGTCTGACCTAAGCGTAGTACACAAAATTGTCTGCTACAACGTCCTACCTGTCAATGACTACTTCAGCTTCAACCTCAACAATACCCGGGCGAATAATAGATACAAACTCAAGGTAAATTTGCTCCAAACTCGATTGCAGAAAATACGACTTCAGCATCAGAGTGGTCAATGCCTGGAATGCTCTACTTGACTCCCTTGTTACATCCTTAAACCCTCAAACAGCTTCAACCTCAAACTGTCTACCGTGGACCTCACCCCATTTCTAAGGGGTCCGTAAAGGGGGCATGCATAAGTGTACCAGTGTGTCTTCCGTCCCTGTCCTACTGTCCCCATTTATTTGGACTAATCTCCTTTGTCCATGTCCATGTTTCTACTTATACCTGTCATCTCGTACATGTTTGATAAACTAAATAAATAAAAATGAATTAAAAAGACAACTTGACCTTTTTTTTAAACCGACAGAAGGTTGGAAAACAATTGTCTAAAGAGGCTCAAGGCTTTGCCAGCAGGATAATTCTCTGAAAACTGAACAGACGGGGACTCAATCTGGTGTGGGAAGAGGAGCCAACAAAAGGGAAGGTTTTGCTCAAAAGGGGATCCAGATCCAGTGGGAGGAGGCTGCAGAGAGAAAGATTCTTGAAAGATGTCTCCCAGTGGATCCCTACGAGAAGAGACAACACAAGGATTGGGTTGGCTTTTTTGGCAGCTGCAGAACGTTGCTGGCTCATACGTAAGTGCCTCTCCCCATGAAGAAATCGACAAACAGACACAATAGTTCACACAGAAGGAAAGATACATTTTCTGGTGTCGGTAAAGAGGATGAAAAGGATTCTAGAAGTCATGCTTTGAGTGTTTTCTTCTAACTTGCCAAGTTTGGAGAAAGTTCTGGAGATATGGAGGCCACACATTGACTCGGCTGGGCTCTATCACCCTAAATCGGGAGTTTCCAAACTTGGCGATAAGTAAAACTTATGGACTTCAACTCCCAGAATTCCTCAGGCTGGCTGGGGAATTCTGGAAGTTGAAGTCCAGAAGTCTTAAAATCACCACATTTGAAAGCCCTTGTCCTAAATGGATGAGCACCTTTTCCTTGGCTGATCATGAGAATCAGGCTTGGGATTGTCCTCTAAAAATACCTCAACGTTTCGCAGGGAAAGTCCATCAAAACATCTAAAGATGTTCGACCACCATAGCACCATCCTGTGGTTTAGAGCAGGGGTGTCAAACTTGATTTCATTGAGGGCAGCATCAGAGTTGCGTTTGACCTCTGGGGTCTGGTGTAGGCATGGACATGGTGGGCGTGGCCAGCTCAACATCACTTGTGGTGGGGGCATCTGTTTTCGGCTGCCATGGCCTCCTGCAACCCTCTGTCAGAACAAAACATAGCTTGGGAGCTCTGTTTTCGCTGGAGAAGCACCACGAGTCGGTCCTTCGCTGTTTTCAGGGTGGCCTCCAGGCCAGAGCTAAGCACCCAATGAGCCGATCCAGCCTTGAGTTGAACACTCCTGGTTTAAAGCACAGGTGGGTTCCTATCTGTTCGCACCTATTTGGTAGAACCGGTTCGTCAAATCTACCAAACCGGTTAGAAGAGGTTCCACCAGTGGACCCGGAAAGCAGGCCACACCTACAGAAGAGGTTCCAAAAATTTTTGAAACCCACCACTGGTTTGAAGGTATGAAAAAGAACTACGAGGCCTGCGAGATGACCTAAGCATAGTACACAAAATTGTCTGCTACAACGTCCTACCTGTCAATTACTAATTCAGCTTCAACTTCAATAATACACAGGCAAATAATAGATACAAACTCAAAGTAAACTGCTCCAAACTCGATTGCAGAAAATACGACTTCAGCAACAGAGCGGTCAACGCCTGGAATGCTCTACCTGACTCTGTTGTTACAGGTTCCACCACAAAACCGCGTTCGACTAAACCACACTCGACGAAACCGCGTAGCTGACGTCATCAACAGGGCAACAACAGCGCGGAGACAGAAGCACGCTGTAAACGCTAAACCTAAAATTAACCCCTAAACCTAAAACTAACCCCCCTAAACCTAATCCTAAACCTAACCCTAAACCTAACCCTTAACCTATAGCAATAGCAAT
>NC_045549.1:4531892-4544392 GCF_009769535.1 Thamnophis elegans
AGGAGGAGGAGGAAGAGGAGGAGGAGGAGGAGGAAGACTGTGGGATTCTTGATGCTGTCTGAGCTTGCTTGTTTTCTTGCAAACATTTCATTACCCAACTAGGCAACATCTTCAATGCTAAAAGGAAGTGGGGTTTGCTGAGAGGTGGAATTATTTTTTTTTTGCTACCGGATCTGTGGGCGTGGCTTGGTGGACATGACATGGCTTGGTGGGCGTGGCTTGGTGGGTGTGACAGGGGGAGGATACTGTAAAATCTACATTCCCTCCCTATTCCAGGGGAAGATTACTGCAAAAACCCCATTCCCTCCCAATCAGCTGGGACTCGGGAGGCAGAGAATAGATGGGGCGGGGCCAGCCAGAGGTGGCATTTGCCAGTTCTCCGATCGACTCAAAACTTCTGCTACCGGTTCTCCAGAACTGGTCAGAACCTGCTGAATACCAGTTTGCTGTCTCTTATGTATACCGTTATACACAGAGAGCGAAACCCTACTCGCTTCTAGCACTGATGCTGTTACCTGGTTTGGTAATGAAATGTCTGCCGGAAAAGCACCAAGCTCAGAGAATAATAGTTAAACCTTGAAACAAGAAGCCATGGATGGAAGCCGGCGATCTTCCAGGGTGATGTTTGGAAAACAAAACCTGTGAAATGCATCCGATGGATTGGAGCAACTGAGGGAAAGTTTGATCCCTGGGATTTTCTTGGCTGGTGCCTTTGAGACAACGCTGACTGCTTGTAACTGCCTGGATTATCCCTCGAGTTTCCTTGGCAGGTTTTTACAAATGATTTGCCGTTGCCAGCTTCCAAGAACTGGGAGAGATGGACCGGCTAAGGTCACCCAGCTGGCTTTGCATTTAAGGCAAAATTAGAATCGACCGACAGCTGGTTTTTAGCTTAGTGCCTTTAACTATTACAGCAGAGGTATTCCAAGTGTGACGACAACGTTAAGATCTCTGGACTTCAGCTCCCAGAATTCCCCAGCCGGCCATGCTGGCTGGGGAATTCTGGGAGTTGTAGTCCACAGAACTTAACGTTCCAAGATTGGATAAAGGTAAAGGTTCCCCTCGCACATATGTGCTAGTCGTTCCTGACTCTAGGGGGCGATGTGCTCATCTCTGTTTCAAAGCCGAGGAGCCAGCACTGTCTGAAGACGTCTCCGTGGTCATGTGGCCGGCGTGACTCAATGCTGAAGATGCACGGAACGCTGTTCCCTTCCCACCAGAGGTGGTTCCTATTTTTCTACTTGCATTTTTTACGTGCTTTTGAACTGCTAGGTTGGCAGAAACTTGGGCAAACCTCCAGCTCCTTAATTATGCTTGTTGCTCTTCTCTGCATTCTTTTCAGAGTCTCAAGATCTTTTTTTATATATATTCTTACCAGAACTGAATGCGGCATTCCAAGTATGTCTGGATGAAAGCTTTATAAAGCGGTGCCAATACTTCGCATGGCCTTGATTCTATCCCTCTATTCATGCAGCCTAGGATTGCGTTGGCTTTTTGGGCTCGTTTCCCCCCCCAAAACCCCTGAAGCATTCTGCAAGATCCCTAAAGGCTATTCATGCCTTTTGGGGGGGGGAATGGGCCAGGTTTTGCAAAAAACGGGCCGTTTTTGGGAGATTTGCAGAGTGTGAAACCTTTTTAAAAATGTTTTCCTCTTAAAAACCTTGCTGCGTCTTACACTCTGGTGCATCTTATACTCCGAAAAATATGGTATGTGATATAACCAGGAGCAATAACACAGCACACAGGACCTTAGGACAACTAACAGTGGTTTATTTACAACTATATTCAGGGAAAGACATACAGAAGATAAGATCCCTTACCATTCTCTACAGAAACAAGGAGAGAACTGAATACACACTGAGAAGGAGAAGACACCCCGTAATAGCTACCTATATATACAGACTTGTGTGGACCTCCCATCAGTCTTAAAAGGGCTATATACCATAGCTGCAATGAATCAATCTTATTGCATCAGCTTACAGCTTACAACCTTACATCAGCTGGCAGCTATTAAATCCTCATTTACCTGACACATGCAGGCACATTCTGTCCACAAGGGTGCTGGTTTGGACACGGTGCTGAAAAGTTTCGCCATCCCTGACCTAGTCTGTACCCTATACCAGGGGTCGGCAATCTTAAACACTCAAAGAGCCATTTGGACCCGTTTCCCACAGAAAGGAAAGCACGGGGAGCCACAAAACCTTTCCCATGCCTGACTATTTCCCGAGCAGCCACAAAACTAACATATGTAGTTGAATTAAACATTCTGTTTTCTTCTGAAACATTTCTTCTCTTGGATTTATCCATGGTTGGCCTACCACGGGTCAAAAAGCTCAATAAATCGTGTGCCGGCGGGTGTCGCACGACGCATATTTTGAGCGACAGGGAGCCACAGCAGAGGGACGAAAGAGCCACATGCAGCTCCAGAGCCGCAGTTTGCTGACCCCTACCAGTGGTGGGTTTCAAAAAATTTTGGAACCTCTTCTGTAGGTGTGGCCTGCTTTCCGGGTCCACTGGTGGAACCTCTTCTAACCGGTTCGGTAGAGTTGACGAACCGGTTCTACCGAACCAGTGTGAACCTTTGACCCCTACCCTACACAGTTGTTGTTTTGCTTGCCTAAGTGTAAAATCTTACTTTTACCTAGGTGAGCTTAATCATCCCCAGATTTTAATCTTGGATTAAAAGATTTTCATCCCAGGTCACGGAGAAGTTGAGAGAGCCGAGGTGGCGCAGTGGTTAGAGCGCAGTACTGCAGGCTACTTTAGCTGACTGCTAGTTCGGCTGTTCGGCGGTTCAAATCTTACCGGCTCAGGGTTGACTCAGCCTTCCATCCTTCCGAGTTGGGTAAAATGAGGACCCGGATTGTTGTTGGGGGCAATATGCCGACTCTGTAAACCGCTTAGAGAGGGCTGAAAGCCCTATGAAGCGGTATATAAGTCTAACTGCTATTGCTATTGCTAAGTTCAGGAAGGACTTGGCTCAGATCTCAGCTGTGAAGTTAAGCAGAAGCTGGTATCCTTCGATGCACAGCTGTCCGCTTTCTATCAAAATCCTCTTCCTGCCAGCACCATCTGGATTCCAAGTTTTCTCCTGCGGTCCTGTTTCTCTTCTTTTTCCAGCTGTCCAAAGAAACAAACCAGCCAGTCGAACTTCGCTTAGCTCAATGTTTTTCATTTCCACTCCCCCCACCCCCCCCTTGAGGGTTTGTCCCTCTCCGTAGCTGTAAATTCATCTCGCAACCCTCCCGGGGATACGAATTTGGCAAGCCAAGAACAGGCCAGTGGGTTCATTTTGTCCTTGTATGTGGGAATTGCCTACAAGAACACTTGTGGTTTTCTTACTCCTGGGGAGTTTTTAAAAAAAATGGACATTTAGGATGGACAGAAGAGCAGGAAGAGAGATATGCAGGGTTTTCCCCCCCCCCTCCATATCGCTCAAAACTAATCTGTGCTGTGCAACGGAGCAAATCTTCCTTGGGATTTTTTTGTATGGAAAAAAAAACAGCATTAGGAATTTTAGAGTACAAATTACTTATTGTAGATTTCCCTGAGGTGGAGTTGGTTGTCAAGGGCCATAAATCTCTGCCACTGGGATGATCAGCTCCATGAGCCAAATCTCCCAAGGTGGAAGAAGAATTGTTGGGGTTCTCCAGGTTGTAAGGTATTTGTGAGGTCGCCGATCAACCCTTGGCAACAATATGTAGGAAGTTAGCACCCATCCCTCTCCTAGAAAAAATGAAATAGCCTAGGAAATATTGAAAAGACAGAATATTGTATTTCCCTGGCTCAGGAAATGGAGAAACTTGTTTTTAGGCAGGAAAGAGATTCACTCTTAATAGCCCCCCACCTTTGTCAATGGGCCATTAAAAGGCCTGAGCCGGTCTACTCTACATAACAAAGATCTCCTCCTTCAGTTCCTGGATGATGGGATTAAGGCATGATAGTATTAGCCGTTTGCCCATCTCACCACAGGGCACCTGGGAAAAAACCCGATGCTCAACCAAACGTGGGCTCACAGCCTACAGAGGTGCCCTTGCATGGCCCCATGGGAGTCTGACAACCAATCAGAATACAAGATCAAGATCAAAGGCCAGAGAGGGCATAAAACCAGGAACTTTCAGTATCTCTCTCTCTTTTTTCTTCTTCACCCAACATCTGGAAGCCTTTGATCCCCCTTTTCTGATCAGGACCTCAAGCCATGTGGTCCTATCCACCATTAAACCATCTTTCTTAGCAGCCTCCATGTTTCCAGTGTCTTTTCCCCCCCCCCACTTGGAACTGAACCCAGGTGGACGTTTCTTCCAATTGTTTTGTGAGGTCACCAATCAATTCCTGACAATAACTCAAATAATGTCTTGGGAGATAGACAAAAGCTTTTAATTGCTTTAGATGGGAAGGGATGATCGCTACCAGGGGTGGGTTTCAACCAGTTCGCGGCAGTCCCTGCGAACCGGTTGGTCGGCGAACCCGGAAGTAAGTAACTTCCGGGAACGGCGAAGGGCCAACCCGCCCGCCTGCGCTCCTTACCCGGTTTTGATGAGTTCTGTGCTTCCACGCATGCGCAGGACGCATACAGCGCCTGCACGATCCTCCAGGAGCAGCTGGAGCCTCGCACAGACGCTAGTACGCATGCGTGCGCCGCACACGTGCACGAGGACACCGCCGGCCCCGTTCCAACCGAACCGGTTGGAACGGGGCGAGAAACCCACCCCTGATTGCTACCCTAAGTTAACAGCGACAGAGTTGAGAGGAGAACGTCTCCTGGAGAACCGGAAAACTAGCAGAAGACTGGAAAAGAGCCGACGAAGTTCCCATCTTTAAGGGACCCCCCCTCCCAATTCAGGAAATTATTGACCAATCAAGCTGACATCAATACCAGATCCTGGAAAAGACAATCAAAAAACAGATCTGCAAAACAGCTAGAAGCCAACAAAGCTGTAACCATTAGTCAACATGGGTTTGTCAAAAACGAATCATGCCAAACCAATCTTATTTCATTCTTGGACGAAGTGGTTATATTAGTAGACCAGCAAAATGCTGTGGAGATAGTGTATTTAGATTTCAGTAAGGCATTTGACAAAAGTGGACCACAATCTACTGTATTTTTTTGGAGTGTAAGACACACTGGAGTATAAGACGCACCAAGATTTTGAAGAGGCAAATTTTTTTAAAAAAAGTTTTTTCACTCTGCAGACCTCCCGAAAAAGGGCCTGGTTTTTGTCAAAAAAAGGGAAGGCATAGCCTTTAGGAGGCTTGTAGCATGCTGTGGGACAAAAATGAGCAAAAAATGGTCTATTTTTTGTGAAAATGGGCCTGTTTTTTGTCCAAAAAAAGGGCATGCACAGAAGAGGTGGGTTCCTACCAGTTCGCACCAGTTCAGTAGAACTGGTTCATCAAATCTACCGAACCGGTTAGAAGAGGTTCCACCACAAAGCAGGCCACACCTACAGAAGAGGTTCCAAAAATTTTTGAAACTCACCACTGACACACACACACACACACACACACACACACACAGAGACTCACACAGAGAGAGAAAGAGAAAGAAAGGAAGAAAGAAAAAAAGAAAAAAGAAAGAAAAAGTGAGAGAGAGATGAAAGAAAAAAAGGAAAAAGGGACAGAGAGACAAAAGGAAGGAGAGAGAGGGAGAGAGAGAGAGAGAGAGAGAGAAAGAAAGAAAACACATGGCCAGCAAGCCACTCCCACCAGGTCACATGGCCGGCAAGCCACTCCCACAAAGGAGGCCACACCCACAGAGTAGGTTCGAAATTTTTTTTGAAACCCAGCACTGATGCACAGCCTTTAGGAGGCTTATAGAGTGCTCCTGGCGGTTGGGAGGGCAAAAACGAGCAAAAAACGGCCTGTTTTTCACTCATTTTAGCCCTCCCCAGCCCCCAGGAGCACTCGGGAAGCCTCCTAAAGACTATGCATGGCCATTTCTGCAAAGGGGACGTGTTTTTGGGAGGCCGAAAATGCTGTAATCAATGTATAAGGCGCACCCAGATTTTCACCCTCTTTTTTGAGGGGAAAAAGGTGCGTCTGATACTCTGAGAAATACGGTATGTTTTAGTAAGCTGGAAAAATGTGAGATAGCAGCATCACCACCAGATGGATTTGTTACTGGCTGACTGCACTCAATGCGTAGCCCTTAATGGAACTACATCTGCATGGAGCAGTGGTGGGATCCTACCGGTTTAACAATTTTATAAGTATTTTTAAGCATCGAAGACTTTGGATGGTTTCCTGGACATATTTTTTTTTTCCTGCAAATGCCACAAAGAACAGATTCGATTTTTATTCTGAAAACGCCAAGGGACCGTCTCCAGGAGATGGATAATAATAATTATACCTGTAAACTGGTCTCTGTTATGATTTCATTGTGAACTTGCACTTAACGAACGTAAGAGTTCATTGTGAACTCTTAATCTTACGTGTTTGGTAGACACAAAAACTGATAAACACCGCTTGCTCCAACCCCCCTTCCGTGTGGTAGCATAGGAAGTATTCTTCTAAAATCCACCACCAAGTCCAGGGACCTTTTGGAAAAAAAACCACAATCATGACCTGGATGACTGAGGATTGCCATACATGGTTGTCCAATCTCTTCTTAACCTTCGGGTGTTTTTTTTTTTTTAAAATAAAAACCTCCATCTGAAAGATTTTTTAACTGGATGTATTGTTACCAAAATAGAATGCAATGCTTTAACTGCTTTGAATTCTCAAAAGGCTGATTTAAGTTTCTTAAGAATATCCCTTTCTGCCAGATTTGTCTAAAAAAAAACCCAACAAAATAATTAATTTTCCAGAGAAAAATTCTTTTGTGAAGAAACTGTCCTCCAATAGACCAATCCCCAGACCACCAGAGATCAATGGACAGTTGCCTTCACTGATGGTCCTCAGAGAGTTGGGTGTTAGGGAAATAATGCTTGTGGCTAGAGAATAGGACAACAGGATAGCAGAGTTGAAGGGGAAAAGCATAGAAGCGAAGCATCTTCATAGAAGAACCAGAGAGTCCAGTTGCCTCTTGAAAAAGCACCTTTGGGACAACCTGGATGACTGAGAATCTCTGTAGACATTTTCCTTTCCTTTCCTTTCCTTACCCTTTTTTTCCTCCTTTCCTTTCCCTTCCTCTTTCCCTTCCCTTCCTTTCCTTTCCCTTTCCTTTCCTTCCCTTCCTTTCCTCTTTTCCTTCCCTTCCTCTTTCCCTTCCCTCCCTCTTTCTCTTCTCTTCCCTTCCCTTCTACTTTCCCTTTCCTTTCCTCCCCTTCCTTTCCTCTTTCCCTTCCCTTCATTTCCTTTCCTTTTTCTTCCTCTCCCCGCCTTTCCTTTCCCTTCCCTTCCCCTCCCTTCCTCTTTCCCTTCCTTTTCCTTCCCTTCCTCTTTCCCTTCCCTTCCTTTCCTTTCCCTTTCCTTTCCTTCCCTTCCTTTCCTCTTTTCCTTCCCTTCCTCTTTCCCTTCCCTTCCCTCCCTCTTTCTCTTCTCTTCTCTTCCCTTCTCCTTTCCCTTTCCTTTCCCTTTCCCTTTTCCTTTCCCTTTCCTCTTCCTCTTCCTCTTTCCCTTCCCTTCCTTTCCTTTCCCTTTCCTTTCCTTCCCTTCCTTTCCTCTTTCCCTTCCCTTCATTTCCTTTCCTTTTTCTTCCTCTCCCCGCCTTTCCTTTCCCTTCCCTTCCCCTCCCTTCCTCTTTCCCTTCCTTTTCCTTCCCTTCCTCTTTCCCTTCCCTTCCTTTCCCTCCCATTCCCTTCCTCTTTCCCTTCCCTTCCTTTTCCTTCCCTTCCCTTCCTTTCCTCTTTCCCATACCTTCCTTTCCTTTTCCTTCCCTTCCTTTCCCTTCCCTTCCTCTTTCCCTTCCCTTCCTTTTCCTTCTCTTCCCTTCCTCTTTCCCTTCCCTTCCTTTCCTTTTCTTTCCCTTCCCTTCCCTTCCTTTTCCTTCCCTTCCTCTTTCCCTTCCCTTCCCTCCCTCTTTCTCTTCCCTTCCCTTCTCCTTTACCTTTCCTTTTCCTTTTCCTTTTCCTTTTCCTTTTCCTTTTCCTTTTCCTTTCCCTTTCCCTTTCCCTTTTCCTTTCCTCTTCCTTCCCTTCCCTTCTTTCCCCGGACTTTCTTGTCTTTCTTGGAAGGAGTTTCGCTTCACATCCAAGAAGCTTATTCAGCTCTGATTAAAGTCTTCCAAGAAAAAAACCCGAAAAGTCCAGTTGCCTCTTGAAAAAGCACCTTTGGGAGAACCTTGACCAGGGTGACGGAGAATCTCTGTAGGCATTTTACTGTCAAACATGCTTCAAACATGATCCTCTCTGGAAGTCTGAAGTCCTGTTTCTGGAATATTCTGAAGTGTAAAGGAGACGGCTGCTGGTTTCTAGCACCATAACCCTTCAGCTGACTTATAGTTGACGGGCTGCACCCAATCTTATCTTCCACCGTTTGTCACAGCTCTGAATATTATACCGCTCAGGCAGGTCCCTGGCCAGAGAGGTGAAGGATGGGACACTAGATCTTCAAGGTGTCAAATTGTGGAGTCCGGAGAGAAAATTCCTGCCCTGAAAATGTTAAACAGTTCGACATGGTGTCCTGAACGCCATTGTTCTCTGCAGAATGTGGGATGCATTCAAGGCAGGTGAGAGCTTCTTTCTGTATCCATCGTGGTTAAATAGGGTGCGTGTCTCTTCTTAAGGCCATAGATTTAAACCTAGGTGACAGCAGATATTATATTCCATCGACTGAGATGAGCAACTTTCCTTTATAGCCCAGACGTCCTCGCACCCCGTGTGATATAAGTGTCCGCAGGCTCACAAGGTATTTATTTATTGTATGTATTTATAACCCAGCTTTATTATTTTGGAAAAAAAAAAACATTACTCAAGGCAAGTCAACACAGCATCCCCCTATTTTCCCTCACAAGGTGGGTTTTATGCCTAAAATGGGACTAACAATCTCCTGGCAATTGGGCCAAAGTCACTCAGCTGCTTTCACACCTAAGGCAGGATTAGAACTCAGAGGAGGAGGATTGGCCCAAAGTCACGTAGTGGGCTTTCATGCCTAAGGCGGGACTAGAATCAGAGGCTGCTGGTGATTGGCCCAAAATCACCTAGTGGGCTTTCATGCCTAAAGTGGGACTAGAACTCAGAGGCTCCTGGTGATTGGCCCAAAGTCACCTAGTGGGCTTTCATGCCTAAGGCGGGACTAGAACTCAGAGGCTGCTAGTGATTGGCCCAAGTTCACCCAGCGGGCTTTCATGCCTAAGGTGAAATAAGTCACTATTGGATGATTCATTTAAACTGCATTGATTTGTTTAAAAAATCACGTCAAAAGTATAATAACATTGGACTCATTATAACTCCTGCCTTTCTTAGCAAGAGAAATTGCAGTCTTGATAGTGGTTGTGATTGCTGGAATTCCTGTATTTCACCATTTTGAAGCATCATTTTTTAATGGAACGTACCACCTTTGGCCATCCTTTTAATGCCTGTACCATGTGGACACCTCTTAGAATAATTTAGGAATTGGATGGGACCTTGTAGGTCATCTAGTCCACCCCCCCCGCCCAAACAGGAGACCCTACACCATCTCTGATCGAGGGCAGTCCAGTCTCTTCTTGAAACCCTCCACTGATGAAGCTCCCACAGCTTCTGAAGACAACTTCTGTTCCATTGGTGGATTGTTCTCACTGTCAGAAAAGTTCTCCTTGTTTCTAGGTTGAATCTCTCCTTGGTCAGTTTCCATCCATTGTTCCTTGTCTGGCCTTCAGGGGCTTTGGAAAATAGCTTGCCCTCTTCCTCTCTGTTGGAGCTCCTCAAATATTGGAACACTGCCATCATGTCTCCCCTGGTCCTTCTCTTCACTAGAATAGCCATGCCCAGTTCCTGCAACCGTTCATCGTATGTTTTAGCCTCCAGTCCCCTCATCATCCTGGTTACTCTTCTCTGCACTTTTTCTAGAGTCTCAACTTCTTTTTTTATAGTGTGGTGGCCAAAACTGGATGCCGCACTCCAGGTGTGGCCTTACTAAGGCTTTACAGAGCGGTAGTAGTAGCTCACGTCATCTTGATTCACTCTGTGAATGCACCTTGTGTTGGCTTTTTTGGCTTCCGGCGCACACTGCTGTCTCATAACATCTGGTTCTTAACACCTGCTGGCTCATTAATTAATTGGGCAGATGTTAATTTTATTAACGGTCTAGAAATTAGAGCTGTTGGGGAAACAAAGCTGAGATTCTGAGAAGCTGAGAAGTTTTTTTTAATAATTGAAGGAGGAGATCAAATTCTTGGAGGCTGTTAGCATGCTGCACCCTCTCTCGGTGTACCATATCGGAGCAAATAACCTTCATTTTATAAGGCGATAAAAATAATTTTGTTTAGATGGTTCAGCGGGGAAGGACGGAGGCCTGTCATTTTGCTTGGGGTTTCTTTTTACGAGTCTGTAAGCAGTTTTAGCACGGTGGTGTCATCGGATTGTGTGGCTTCTGCTTTTTAGGGCTGTAAACATTTTGCTGTAGGGACAGTATATAAATGCTGTGAATAGAAGGAATAACAGGCTAATAATCCATAAACCTTGGGTACCAAAAAGGGAGCTTTTAAGGAAAGTTGATTGAAAAGAACTGCAGAATATTTTTTCCCCCGGGTGCATCAATCAACGCGTGGAGACACCACTGCAGAATTTTAATGGAACTGTGCCTATATGTGCGCGTAAAGTCTCCCACATCTTACCTCCTAGTGACACGATGTACGTATCCTTGTCGTTTTCTTGGCAATTGAAGTTGTTTGCCTTTCGGTCACAAGAAATGTTGTTTTTTTCTCCTCTTTAGCTGCTCGGTTTAGCCAACAACCTGGAGGGGATTCTTGAAAGCTTCTCATTTAGCTACTAATGAGACTGGATGTTTTGTTCTTGGAGACTATTCAAGGTCAACCTACAACGGGGATGGAGAACCTATGGCACGCGCGCCAGAGGTGGCATGCAGAGCCCTCTCTGTGGGCACGTGCACCATCACCAGCTGCTCTTCTGGTATCTGGCATGCCAGCTGGTCTTCATGGGCACTAGAGAGCCGGAAAACAGCCCGAAAACAGCTTGAAAAATGGCAAAAAACAGGCCATTTTTGAGCCATTTTTCAGGCCGTTTTCCGGCACTCCAATGCCCGTGAACACCAACTGGCACGCCGGAAACCAGAAGCGCGGAAGTGGAGTGGAAGAGAAGGTAAGTAGTTTTCCTGAAAACAAGACCTCCCCGGATAATAAGCCCTCCCCAAAAATATTGTAACACAGCAGCAGCTATGAGGTGACCATGCTTGGACCTGGGTACTTGAGAAACCGCCTGCTGCCAATTACCTCCCAAAGACCCATTAGATCGCACAGGGTCGGCCTCCTCCGGGTTCCGTCTACCAGCCAATGCCACCTGGCTACTACCCGGGGGAGGGCCTTCTCTGTGGCAGCTCCGGCCCTTTGGAACGAACTCCCCGCGGAGATTCGGACCCTCACCTCTCTCCAGGCCTTCCGGAAAGCCGTCAAAACCTGGCTGTGCCGGCAGGCCTGGGGTTGATGAGTTCCCCTCCCCTCTCGACTTGTATGGTTGTATGATTCTTGTTTATTTCAATCACGTGTATTGTGTTTTATGTTCCCTTTTCTCCCCTTTGAGTTGTTCGCCGCCCCGAGTCCCTCCCGGAGAAGGGCGGCATACAAATAAACTAAATCTGAATCTGAATCTGAATCTCCCCACCTCCTGCACCTCAAAAATAATAAGACCTCCCCGAAAATAAGGCCAAGAGCTTATTTCGGGGCTCAAAAGAAAATAAGACCCTGTCTTATTTTTGGGAAAACATGGTAGGTTGGAGAAACAGGGGAGGAGGAGGAGGAGGAGGAGGAGGAGGAGGAGGAGGAGGAGGAGGAGGAGGAGGAGGAGGAGGAGGAGGAGGAGGAGGAGGAGGAGGAGGAAGAAAAGGACTGTGGGATCCTTGATGTTCTCTGAGCTTGGTGGTTTTCTAGCAGATGTTTCATTACCCAAATAAGTAACATCATCAGTGCTAGAAAGGAGTGGGGTTTCTTCTATTCTTCTGCTTCCTTTCTCTTCTTTTTGCTAGTTCGCACATCTTTGGCAACCGGCATTTACCCTGCAAACATTTGCAAAAGAAAGAGAGATTCAGACAAATAGGCCTAGAGAGTTTGTGTTTGTCTTACATAAATCCCGGGTCAAGGCTGGCCCCAAGGAAGTGTGTGAATGCAGTTGTGTTTTCATTGCATAATCCTTGGCTGAAGTTTTCCTGGCCTCCCACATTGCCGTCAAATCCCACAAGAAGACAATGGAGGGGAGCATCATTATTATTTTTTTGCACTTTTTTTTTCAAGATTTGTTGCTCCTGCCAGAGCTGAGGGACATCCCTGCCCTTGAGAAATAGTTGAAGAATTTCTGATTTCCCCCCTGGGAATCAGGGAGAAATTCATGCTTTGCTCGTGAAGTGGCAAGGTCAGTTGTAGGCCCCGTCGTATAAGGCAGACCTCGACTTACAACAGTTTGGTTAAT
>NC_045549.1:4546892-4564392 GCF_009769535.1 Thamnophis elegans
CTCAGGGTTGACTCAGCCTTCTATCCTTCCGAGGTGGGTAAAATGAGGACCCGGATTGTTGTTGGGGGCAATATGCTGACTCTGTAAACCGCTTAGAGAGGGCTGAAAGCCCTATGAAGCGGTATATAAGTCTAACTGCTATTGCTATTGCTAAGTCTCTGTCTGTGTTGTTTGGTTGCAGAGCCAAACCAGACAGTTATGGAGGGGCAGATGAGAGACTCAACAATTCTTCTGTAGATTTTCCAGCTTATTGATCTTTATGGATTTTTTGTTTTACATTGTCTATGGAGATTCTCAATCATCCAGATCATTATTGTTCCAAATGTGCTTTTTTACAAGACAACTGGACTTCATTTTTCACCCCCCTTTGGAAACGTTTTGCTTCTTCTTCAAGAAGCTTCTTCAATTTTTTTTTTCTACGCTGTTTCAGCCCAGCTAGATGGCAGTCTCCAATCAATCTTTATTGAGCTCCCAACGCTTAAGCAAGGTCAGAAATAAGGATGGAAAACCACCGGGAAATCCCAGAGCTATTAGCTAGATTGAGATGTCAGAATAACATCCGAAGAATGATCCTGCCAATAACTACGAGAACTTTGCCAAGGATGTGACATGGACATGCTCATAAATTCCAAAGGAACTGAGATCAGTTTTGCAATTGTTCTTGATCACCGCAATGGATCTGAAATAGAGAAACAGATCTCCGGTCAGCTAGGATGAGGGAATGCAACCCAAGGGCAGAGAAGAGCCCAAGTGGGTTCTTCTGGAGCACCTCAACTGGTCAAGGATTGGCGAGTGCTCAAGCTTTATTGATCTTTGAAGTCCATGTGGAATCATTGTGGCACTGGTGTTTGACGAATGGAGACGTCACCGTTAGCATCTTGATCTGCAGAAGGACATTCCAGCTGATGACCTTGAAGATGTTGCCCTGTCACATCCTCACCGTTGAGATGTTTCCTAGCCAGTTCACAAACCTTCTGCAAGAAAGCCACCAGGTAACAAAACATAGCTGGGAGAATGAACCTTCACACCCATCCTACACCCGAGCGACAGATGTTCGCCCAACATTGCACTGCAAAGCCACCAAGCTCAGAGAGCACCAAGAACTCAACGCCCTTGAGAAGAGTTGGACTTACAATTCCCAGCATTGCAAGTTTGTCATAGCTGGAAAACATTATTGTTGAGACAGGCTGACTAATGGCTATAAATAGGACATCCTCAATGCTTTTTTTTTTGGCTTTGGAAAGCCTCAAGGGTATACATTATTTAGCCTTTATGAATCTGACTTTGCCCCCTTCTCTCTCTCTGAGAGAGAGAGAGGGAGGGAGGGAAGGAGAGAGAGAGAGAGAGAGGGAGGGGGAGAGAAGGGGAGAGAGAATCTACCAGTGGGAATAAGAATGATTAATCTGGGAAATGCCTAGATACTTTGATGACCATCTACAAAGTTGCTCGACTCTCCTGCTTAATATTTTTTTCCCAACCATTTCCCTAATCTTCCTTTTCACCCGCTGATTTCTTGATGTTGAAGAAATTTTGGAGCTGATGAGGTTGAACAGGATATAATAATAGAGTTAGAACGACTTCGCAGTCCAACCTCAGTCTTATGACCGTTACAGCATCCTCATGGTCACGAACCCCAAATTCGTGTGCTCGATGACCAGCATGTGTTGACAAAAGTTGCAGCATTCCCAGGTTAGATGATCTCCAACATGTACATTCGTTGCGGAATCTGAATTCACTTAATGACCGCGCCACTCGCTTAACCACTGCGGTGATTTGCTTAACAACCGTGGCAAAAAAAACCTCAAAAGTCGTACTGTTGACTTCCTTAACAACTGCCTCGCTTAGCAACCTAAATTCTGGTCCCAATTCTGTGGTTGTAAGTCGAGGATCCTCTGTTTAGCATTTCTCCCTTAAAATAAAGCTTTCTCCAACTATCTGACAAATTGTAGTTTTAAAAAATACATTCGAACTTATTGTTATTACTATTTCTTTATATCTTTGCCTATTGTTTGAGTTTTATTTAATTCTGGATTAAAATCTTAATACATTCTCCACTTTTAAATCTTTCAAACTTAGCCAGTATGCATTTCATACATTTTAGCTTCTTAGCATTAAAGTTTTATATATATATATGCTGGGGAAATTTCTCCGTAATGTAATATATTTTCCTGGATGGCCTAACATTCATTTTTGTCTTATTGCATTTCATTATTATAAAAGGGCTATTCTGGCTGATAAGTATTGCTGTTCCTTTCTATTTTCTAGAAACAGCTGAAAAATAGATTTGATTATAGGAATTGCTTTTCAAAGGAAATTACTGGGCTGGCCCTTGATGAGTTTTATGTAGAAAGAAAATACTGGGTTTTGCTTTCAGTAAGTGTGAAAAATTAGAAACTTAGCCAAGCCTCTGTTTGGCCCTCCTATCAATTTTTCTGTTCTATTTTTTTCTCTCTCAGTGATTCAACCATATCCACAAAATCAGCTATAGTTTTATCCAGGTAGTATAAAGCTATAGCTGATTTTGCTAGCAGTAGTGACTCTTCCGTCCCAAGGACCGGCCCATAGATTTCCACTGCTCTCCTCTCCTCTGCCTTCTATGGATCTGCGTGTCAGGCACTAGACCCAGCTGTTCCTCCTCTTCCTCATCAGCCACCTCCAGACCTGGGGGCTGTTGACTCTCCATCTGAGAGCTGATGGACGGCTCTGTCTCTGTCTCTCTGCCTCTCTGCCTCTCTGTCTCTCTGTCTCTCTGTCTCTCTGTCTCTGTCTCTCTCTGTCTCTCTCTCTCTCTCTCTCTCTCTCTCTGCAACCTCCATTCCCTCCTCCCCCTTGGAGCTCTCAAATTGCCCTCCCATGCCTCCTCCTCCTCTGATTCGGCTGCTGGAGGGCCCGGCGACCAACAGGCCACAACAGGATGCTGTAATGGTTGTAAGTGTGAGAAACAATTATAACTGACTTTTTTCAGTGTCGTTACAATTTTGAACTGTCATTAAATGAATTGCTGCAAGTCGAGGAATATCTGTATTTTTATATATATATAATACATGTGTGTGTGTGTGTCTGTGTGTGTGTGTGTGTGTGTGTATATATATATATATACGTATGTATGTGTGTGTGTATATATATGTATATATGTATGTATGTTTATATGTGTGTGTGTGTGTGTGTGTATACATACATATATACACACAAACACACACATATGTATATATATATAGGTAAATTAAGGTAAAGGTAAAGGTTCCCCTCGCACATATGTGCTGGTCATTCCCAACTCTAGAGGGTGGTGCTCATCTCCGTTTCAAAGCCGAAGAGCCAGCGCTGTCCGAAGACGTCTCCGTGGTCATGTGGCCGGCATGACTCAACGCCGAAGGCGCACGGAACGCTGTTCCCTTCCCACCAAAGGTGGTGCCTATTTTTCTACCTGCATTTTTTACGAGCTTTCGAACTGCTAGGTTGGCAGAAGCTGGGACAAGGAACGGGAGCTCACTCAGTTATGCGGTGCTAGGGATTCGAACCACTAAACTGCCGACCCTCTGATCAACTAGCTCAGCATCTTAGCCACTGAGTCACCGCATCCCCATTTATAGATATTACTGAAGTTTATTATAGCATAGAATACAATAGAAACCAAAGTTAGGAAAGTTAAAGAAGAAAGAAGAGAGATGGAGAGAGAAAGAAAGGAGGGGGGAAAAGTAGTGACTTCTGGCTTCTTTCAATGTAATACAGGACGTTGTCCACCTATCTGTGGCAATATCTCTAGCAACAAAGTCATTCAAGTCCTCAAAACTTAAAATCAAAGTTTCAATTTTTTTCCCCTCCAGTTTCAAGCACGAAGTCCAGAAGTGGTTTCCAAGTAGGAACAAAATTAGACCGAGTCTTGCCTTTAATTAAAACAATCCATTTTTTCCCCTCTCTGCCAATTCCATCACCTTTGCCATCCGTTCTTCTGTTGTGGGAATTAGCGTCATTCTCTTTCTATTGAATTATATGAGGAAAAATGGGGGAAATTGCAGAGAGAAGATTCATTATTAACGCTTCGCTAAAATCTTTGAGAACCTACCCATCGGGGTATTTCAACTGCTGGTTACAACAGCCAGCATAAATCAGGATTACAATTTTCATTACAGGCCTATGCCGCAGCAGAAGTAGTAATTATGTACATTGTGATGAAGAGGCTGACTTCTCATTTGCTAAATATAGAATACAGAATAACAGGGTTGGAAAGGACCTTGGAGGTCTTCTAGTCCAACCCACTCTTAAGCAAGAGACCCTATATCATTGTGCACACATTGCTGTCCAATCTCTTCTTGAAAAACTCCAGTGATGGGGCACCCACAACGAAGGCCGGATTTTCTTATAGGCTAACTAGGCATCAGCCTAGGACCTCAAGCTCAAGAGGGGCCTATATTCAAATTGTTAGCAAAATTAAAATTTCACTATTCTAAAAACAGCGAACACTAAAACACTGAACCGAAAATAAGGAGAAATTCTACGCATATGACTAATAAACAAACATAAAAATGTATTGGTTAAGATCGTTCCAGCGCCACGGCAGTTGGGGAGCCCGCCCACGTTCCCGGCACCGGCGGTTGGGTGAGAGGCGCGGCCGCTCCCAGTAGCCGCCCCGTCGACGCAGATCCCACCAGCAGCCAGGCAGGTGAGGGCGAGGGGGCCGAGCCGGGCAGCTGAGCGCAGCAGGGGAGGCAACTGGCCTCGCTGCCTTTGCCGCAGAGCAGAGCCGCCCTCCGTCGGGAGGCCAGCTATATATATTGATATATATTGATATATATCACAGTAATGATGTATTTTATTGTCTCTCATGTAATTTACAAACTTAAAAATGGGAGGTGAAAGGGCCTCATAAGTGGAATAGCCTAGGGCCTCTTTTCATCTAAATCCGGCCCTGCCCACAACTACTGAAGGCAAGCCGTTCAATGAATCATTCCCACTGTCAGGAAATTTCTCCCTAATTCTAGATTGGATTTCTCTTTCATAGCCTTCCGCAAAGACCCCGAGATGGGCTTCTTCAGAGCCCAGTAATTGAAAACGGGGGGAAATAACTAACGTATCTCCTGCTCACTAAAATAGAAGATTTCCAAGCAATGGTGTGATTCTACCGGTTAAACAACCGATTCGGTGACTGCGCGCCTCATGCTCACTCGCTCGCTTGCTTCTCTCGCGGATGGGCCTGGCGCACACGGTGCACGCTTGCACGGTTTTGAGAAAAAGTACCTTATGCATTACGGCTGGGGAGGAAAATAGCTGAGGCGTGGCCATCTGCTGTGCCGCGTGACTCATCTGAGAAGATATAGGTGAATTAAGTGCAGGGGTGGGCGGGCGGACCCACTTCGACTGGTTCGCTCCCAGCTGATGATCGGAGCTATCTGTTCACCTGAACCGGTCCAAACCGGTAGAATCCTACCCCTGGTTCCAAGGTCCCTTCCAACTGAGAATTGGAAGGGAAATTGGAAGTCTTCTCATTGTCAACTCTCCATCTTGTCATGAGGACAGAATGAGTGGGAGGGCATTCCACGCATACTATCGGCGGAATTGGGTCTCAGATTACAGTAGCTGGTTTGAGATGGGTGTATCTATTGGGTAATGTGATTTGTGACACAGACTGAGGGGGAGGAAAGGAACAGGTGTGAAGTTCAGAAGCAGATAAACAGAGCAAAGATTTGGCTGCGAACAAATCTTCCCTAACGAAGCCGTCAATAGATCACTGGTTTTTTGTATTAAAACATCGGCTCGATTATTATGAATCAGTTACGGCATCGTTAGGAAACTTGACACTCGTTCAATCCCCTGCTCAAGCAGGAGATCCTATCTCATTCTGGAGAAATGGTTCTTCAGTCTCTTCTTGAAGACCTCCAGTGATGGAGCACCCACAGGTTCTGAAGGCAAGTCGTTCCACTGATTAATTGTCCTCACTCTCAGGAAATTTCTCCTTATTTCAAAGTTTGAACTACTCCCTCATGAGTTTCCATCCGTTTTCTTCTTGTCCTGCCTTTAGGTCAGTGTTTCTCAACCTTGGCATTCGCTGGCTGGGGAATTCTGGGAGTTGAAGTCCAGACATCTTCAAGTGACCAAGGTTGAGAAACACTGCTTTAGCTGCTTTGGAGACTAGGATAATCTTCTCTTTCTCTGCGACATCTCCTCAAATATTGGAAGACTGCTACCCTGTCACTCCTAGACCTTCTCTTCATTAGACTAGACATACCTAGTCCCATGTCTATGGTTTAGCTTCCAGCTCCCTAATCATCTCTTGCATCCAGTTTTGGTCACCACAATGTAAAAAAAGATCTTGAGACTTTGGAAAGAGTGCAGAGAAGAGCAACAAAGAGGATTAGGGGACTGGAGCAGGGATGGGTTCCGGCTTTGTGGTGGTCTCTCATGAGGAATAAGACACTCAGGCAAGATGTCTCGGGATGAGAGCTCAGAACCAACTCCGGGACTCTCTTTTATTATCACATTCATTAGCATACAATGTTATCACTTAGGTGGCCAAAGCTGCCTGTGGCCGTTATTTTTATGATTCATTCATCCTGTTTTCCACATCCCCTGCGCTTTCATTGTTTCGTGTGCTCTATGGCACATCCCGTGGGAGCAGTTCTCTGCAATTATTCCCACAGGCTTCTTCTACTGCCGATTTGCTCACGTCCACGCTTTGGCTGAGCGCATGCGCAGTGGGTAAAAAAAATGCTTCTGCACATGCACAGAAGCAAAAGAAAACAAGATGGCGATGCCTACGGTGCTACCGATAGAACCGGTTTGGGGGCATGGCCGTCCGAGTTACTACCTACTCAGCCGAACCAGTCCGAATCGGTAGGAACCCACTTCTGGACTGGAGGCGAAAACATATGAAGAACGGTTGCAGGAATTGGGTATGTCTCGTTTAATGAAAAGAAGGACCAGGGGAGACATGATAGCAGTCTTCCAATATCTCAGGGGTTGCCACAAAGAAGAGGGAGTCAAGCTATTCTCCAAGGCACCTGAGGGCAGAACAAGAAGCAATGGGTGGAAACTAATCAAGGAGAGAAGCAACTTAGAACTGAGGAGAAATTTCCTGACAGTTAGAACAATTAACCAGTGGAACTCCTTGCCTCCAGAAGTTGTGAATGCCCCAACACTGGAAGTTTTTAAGAAGAGATTGGACAACCATCTGTCTGAAATAATAATATAGGGTTTCTTTCTGGAGCAGGGGGGGTGGGACTAGATGACCTCCAAGGTCCCTTCCAACTCTGTCATTCTGTTATCTTTGTTGCTCTTCTCTGCAATATCAGGGTCTCTTTTTTGTATCATGATGACCAGTATTGGACGCAGTATTCCAAATGTGGTCCTATCAATGCAACATAAAGCAAATTGAAATATCTCCGGACCCAAAACTGTAGATTTGCTGTGGCAGGGACACACCACCCAACAGATGGTCTCCCCAGACGATGTAACCCGTGAAACCTGGCTTGTTCAAGAGTCAGTTTCCTGCATCGGCATCTAATAAAAGGAATTTTTAGCAGATTTTGCAAGATAATATGAACGCAGCTTTTAAACAAGAGGCATGTTCCATGCCCGAGATGGAGGCTTTATTTATGCAGGAATTAAGAACTGCTCTTGTTAATTAGACATTTGAGCCAGAAATCAAAATTCATCACGCAAGCAACAAAAAGCTTTTTAGGTGGAAGCAGAAAAGATGAAACGGTGTGAAGATTAGCAACCAGCCAAGATCAGCAGGAAAGAAATGTGTTGATTGTGGGGTTGCTGGTTTTTTTTTTGGCCACAGTGAAAGGACGCTCATAAAATTTCACCTCCTTTGGTATCTTTTTCCTGTCCATTGAAGAAAAATACCAGAAATATATAACAAGCAAAAGTCCATATTTATAAAGGTTTTATCTTTAAAGAAGAAGAAGAAAAAATATTCCTAGAATTCAGCTACTGTGGGTTTTTTATACATATTCTAGCTGATAACCTGGCGTTGCCCGGGTATTTATTTAAAAGGGGGAAATTTCCGGATCAAATGTAATTTCTAATGTTGGATTTTCCCCCTTACTACAGGAAGCCCCTTTGTGGACTACTTTGTAGCCATTACCATGGCAACTCCACTGTACAGTAGAATCCATTTTACGGCAGTACAGTAGAAGCCATTTTAAGGCACAACAGGCTATATCTTAACAAAACACCTGAAAACACCAGAACCTGAGGTGTGTTAGGGATGTCTTATCCCCACAGTATTTTTTTCCCCAGAGATTAAGTCATCTGTGTACCAAGTTTGGTTGAAATTGCCCGAGGCATTCCAGAGTTATGCACACACACACACACACAAACACACACAGCCATTTAAAATCCAACGAAGAAAGTTTGCATTTTGAAAAAAGTGCGCAGTAAGGATAGTTGTGGTTCTTTTTAAATAAATAAATACAGACATCGAGAAAATACATATTAAAAAATTCAGGACAGATAAAAGCCATGAATATTTAAAAAGCATGAATTAGGAATTGTATTGGGCGGATATTCAAAAATCTTACGCTGGGGAAATATCGTTCAAGAAATAAACATAGACATTAGTGGAAAATTGTTATTTGCATGAAATGCTGTTGTTTAAAAGCATTGCTTTTTCAATAATGTTGGATATGTAATCTGAATTTCGGGGGTATTTGAATATATCCTTAAATAACTGATTTTTAAAAAAAACATTGGAGCTGAATATTGTTTTAATAAGACAGGCATTAAAATTAGGTTGATATTGATCTGTTTGTTTCTCGTCTGATACTTTTCAAAATACGCAACGATGGGTGACAAAAATTAGATTCATTATCTTATATGAGATCAGGTTGATTTTTAAAAAAAAACTTGCTACGGTTATCTGCTTTGAACTGAAGTGAAGCTGCAGCACGCTCAGTTTTTTAACCAACTTTATATCTACAAATCTGGATGCAAAATTGTAAAGCCACATCTCTACTTAACCTTGAATCTCCCAAAAGGGAGATACTGCTCTTATCAATGTTTTTTTTTAATTAAATCATTGCAAAGTGCTAAGGAACAGATGGAGAAGAAGTTTAGATTTTCTAAGGGTTTTTTTTTAAATCCTCCAATAATTCAGATGGATGATATGCATCCAAAATATAGAAATATAGGGGAATAAGGTAAAGGTTCCCCGCACACACATATGCTAGCCGTGCCTGACTCTAGGGGGCAGTGCTCATCTCCCTTTCAAAGCTGAAGAGCCAGCGCTGTCCGAAGACGTCTCCGTGGTCATGTGGCCGGCATGACTAAATGCCGAAGGTGCATGGAAAGCTGTTACCTTCCCACCAAAGGTGATCCCTATTTTTCTATTTGCATTTTTACGTGCTTTCGAACTGTCAGGTTGGCAGAAGCTGGGACAAGTAAGGGAGCTCACTCCATTAGGTGGCGCTAGGGATTTTAACCGCCGAACTGCCAACCTTCTGATCGAGAAGCTCAGCATCTTAGCCACTGAGCCACCGCATCCCCATGGAAGACTAGGGAGACAAATAAACCAAGGTTTAAAGAATATGGTATGCCAAATACATTTTTTTAAAGAAAAAAAAGTCCAAAATCTATTATCATATAACACCTATTATTAAATCGATGGGGTTGGTAGGAGTGAAAGAAAAGGTTGATGGCATGTAATCAGTATCAAAGGATCACATCTTGTGTGAATGCATTTATCCACTGACAATTATTCATATCGTTAGCAATTGCAACACTTCCTTTAACCAGTTGTTATAGGGCATCTGTACATACTGTGGGTCTCAAAGGACTATTTTCCTAAGAGATTTCTGGATTACTTCTAACTGAAATTGGATGAAGAAAGAGAACAAGGGCAGAATGGGGACAGATGTGAAATGTGACACCTACATATACGGCAGTACTTTTGAGATATATAAGGAAAGCATGCAGCTATCCCTGAGATAACAGCATAAATAGAAAACCTCAATTTAATTAATTCATGATTAATTAAATTGATTGGTTCATTTATGTTTTCTTCCTTCCTTCCTCCCTCTCTCTTCTTTCTTTCTTCCCTCCCTCCTTCTCTCCCTCCCTCCTTCCTTCTTTTTTCTCTCTCCTTCCCTTCCGCCCTCCCTCCATTCCTTCCTCATTTCTCTCTCTCTCTGCCTCTCTCTCTGTCTCTTTTCTTCCTTCTTTTTTCTTTCTTTCTGTCTTCCTTCCTTCGTCTCTCTCTTTCTCTCTCTCTCCTTCCTTTCTTTCCTTTCCCCCTCCCTCCTTTCTCTCTCTCTCTCACCCTTCCTTCCTTCCTTCCTGCCTGCCTGCCTGCCTTCCTTCCTTCCTTCCTTCCTTCCTTCCTCCTTCCTTCCTTCCTTCCTTCAATTTATGTTGGTGCTTTTCAATATCCCTTTCTTTCTTCTTGCTCAAGAACTTTGGATCCACCAGTGTTTGGGAGGGGAAAAAAAAACCCCTCCCTTGAATTATTTTGTAGGTAGCCACAGGGAAATCATGTTTTAGTAAATAAGCCCTTGTGTATTAATTAGAACACAGAGAGATTCTCTTCAAGCACTCCTGTTGCGTTTACAGATCTTGAAAGAAAAGCACGCAGACAAAGGAAGTAGCATAAAGGTTGAACCACAGGGCATGGGAAACGGTGATAAAATCCAGAAAGGTCCGACAGTGTGTTGCAATTGTGTTCATAGAACAAATTGATCTCATTTGATCTCATAGAACAAATTGGCATTCTCATTTGCGTCGTTGATGATCAAGCTCAAATTATCACAGTTTGGGCCAGTGGTGAAATTCAATTTTTTTTACTACCGGTTCTGTGGGCGTGGCTTGGTGGGCATGGTGTGGCTTGGTGGGTGTGGCTTGGTGGGTGTGGCTTGGTGGGTGTGGCTTGGTGGGTGTGGCTTGGTGGGCGTGGCAGGGGAAGGATACTGCAAAATCTCCTATTCCCTCCCCACTCTGGGGCCAGCCAGAGGTGGCATTTGCTGGTTCTCCGAACAACTCGAAATTTCCGCTACCGGTTCTCCAGAACCGGTCAGAACCAGCTGGATTTCACCCCTAGTTTGGTCACATTATCTGAAGACCCAGCTGTCTGGAGAAGGCTTTGATGCTGGGAAAGGTAGAAGGAAAGAGGAGAAGAGGATGACCAACAGCAAGACGGAGAGACTCATTGACAGTTATGGTGAGGCAACCAATGGAAGACCTCAAGGGCCAGGTTGGAGACAGATCCTCTTTGGAGGAAATTGGTGTGGTCAATAAGGATGGATATCATCAGCTTCTTTTAATGACTCCATAAACCCATGCAGGGATGGAGTCTGGGTAACTGAATGGAGTGTTTACTGGCTGGATGCCCTTCCTGTCGCCAATGCGGAGCTTTGTTCAATAAATATATTCTTATTGTGCCCAGAGAGAGAAATATTTGCCTCTACCCAGGATCGAACTCACAGCCTCCTGATTGTGAGGCCAGAGGACCACCTCTAGGCCAACGCACCACTCAATAAGAATAGAATAGAATAGAATGGAACAACAGAGTTGGAAGGGGCCTTGGAGGTCTTCTAGTCCAACCGCCTGCTCAAGCAGGAGACCCTCTCCCCTTCCAGACAGGTGGCTGTCTGGTGGTCTTCTTAAAAACCTCCAGTGTTGAAGCACCTGAAAGACCAGGTAGGAGATAATTCACTAATCTATAGTAGGGCTGTCTCCAAAGTAGAGAACCTTAGGACTTGTAGACTTCAAGTCCCAGAACTCCTCAGCCAGCCCACCAGTTTGGAGCCCCCTGATCTAAAACATAATTATTTGTTGTTATCTACTATCTGAAATAATATAGGTTCTCCTGCTTGAGCAAAGGTCTGGACTGGAAGACCTCCAAGGTCCCTTCCAGCTTTCACTTCTCTCCTCTCCTCCTCTCTTCCTTCTCTTCTCCTCTAATCTCTTCTCCTCTCCTCTAATCTCCTCTTTTCCTTCTCTTCTCCTCTAATCTCCTCTAATTTCCTCTCCTCTCCTCTAATATCCTCTTCCTTCTCTTCTCTCCTCTTCTCCTCTAATCTCTTCTCCTCTCCTCTCCTCTAAACTCTTCTCTTCCTTCTCTTCTCTTCTCCTCTAATCTCCTCTCTTTTCTTCTCCTCTAATCTCTTCTCTTCTCCTCTCCTTTCCTCTAATCTCTTTTCTTCCTTCTCTTCTCTTCTCCTCTAATCTCTTCTCTCCTCTAATCTCTTCTTTTCCTTCTCTTCTCTTCTCCTCTAATCTCCTCTCTTCTCTCCTCTTCTCCTCTAATCTCTTCGCCTCTCCTCTCCTCTAATCTCTTTTCTTCCTTCTCTTCTCTTCTCCTCTAATCTCCTCTCCTCTCTTCTCTCCTCTTCTCCTCTAATCTCCTCTCTTCCTTCTCTTCTCTTCTCTTGTCCTCTAATCTTCTCTCCTCTCCTCTAATCTCCTCTCTTCCTTCTCTTCTCCTCTAATCTCCTCTCCTCTAATCTCCTCTCTTCCTCCTCTCCTCTCCTCTAATCTCCTCTCTTCCTTCTCTTCTCTTGTCTAATCTTCTCTCCTCTCCTCTAATCTCCTCTCCTCTAATCTCCTCTCTTCCTTCTCTCCTCTCCTCTAATCTCTTCTCCTCTCTTCTTTTCTTATGTCACTAACTGAACAACTGCAGCGATTCACTGAACAACTGTGGCAAGAAAGGTCACCAAAGGGAGCGAAACTCACTTAACAACTGTCTCACTTAGCAACCTAAACTTGGTGCTCATTTATGATCATAAATCAAGGGCTACCTGTAGATATTAGGAAGAACTTCCCGAGGTTAAAAAAATAAATCTACCAAGCACTAGAACAGGCTGTCCCATGAAATGAGATTGCTTAGACGTTTTCAAATAAAGGGGTGGAGAGCTAACTCTTCAAAAACGTTTGCAGAGATCCTGCCGCCGGAAAGCGGAGGGTTTGTCTAGATGACCTCTGAGACCCTCTCCAAATCCATAATGATGTAAATTCTTACCTCCACACCTTTTTCCCCATCAGAAACCTAATCCTACAAGGAAAATTTTAAAAAAAAAACCCATTCCTTTCATCATGGGTGGCTCTTCTCTCCTTCATCTCTCCTTGGCTTGTGTTTATATATACTGGATTTTCAGCTTCATCATTTACATTTTGAGGATCACCTCCCTGTTTCCCTCCGTCGGCTCCTGTTATGGAGATTTATGCTCAGGTTAGGCATGAATCATTGTTGATTTATTCCACCTGGCTTGTTCGGGCTGTAAGAGGTGAAATTAAACTCTGGATTCATCAGGCGGCAGGTTTCGGCGGCGAGAGGATCTGTTTGCCGGAGCTGTGTTTTCCCTTCAGTAAATGCCTTTTCAGTCCCTCCTCGAATCTCACCCATGGGCTTAATGCTTTTTGTCACAAGCGTCTACAGCAGTGTTTCTCAACCTTGGTGACTTTAAATCCTGTGGACTTCAACTCCCAGAATCCCCCAGCCAGCTGGTCTACAGTATGGTGGACAGATGTATTAATAAAACTTATGCAGCCACCCAACTCTCATGATGACTCCAGGCAGCTTACAAAAAATAAAACCCCAACAGAATAACCGAGTTGGAAGGGACCTTGGAGGTCTATGGAGATTCTCCGCCATCCAGGTCATGGCTGTTCCAAAGGTGCTTTTTCCAAGAAAGTACCAGGTGCCTCCTGAAAAAGCACCTTAGGGACAAGGAACTTTGGAAGTCTTCTACTCCAGCCTCCTGCTCAAGCAGGAAATTTGCTACCATTTTAGACAAGTGACTGTCCAGTCTCTTCTTGAAAACCTCCAGTGATGGAGTACCCACAACCTCTGGAGGCAAATCATTCCAGAGATAAATTGTTCTCACTGCAAGGAAAATTATCCTTAATTCTAGATTGGATCTCTCCTTGATTAGTTTCCACCCATTGCTTCTTGTTCTACCCTCAGGTCCTTTGGAGAATAGTTTGACTCCCTATTCTGTGGGGCAGCCCCTGACGTATCGGAAGACTGCTATCATGTCTCCCTTACTCCTTCTTTTCATTAAACTAGACATACCCAGTTCCTGCAACCATTCTTCATATGTTTTATCCTCCAGTCTCCTAATCTTCGTTGTTGCTCTTCTCTGCACTCTTTCTAGAGTCTCCTCATCTTTTTTACTTTTTACCATGGTGACCCAAACTGGATGGAATATTGCAAGCATTAGGAAAGTGGTACTAACACTTCACATTTCTCCTTCGCACTTCACACCTCTTCGCATTTTTATTGGGTAATGAGCCAAAATGGAATGAGTGTTGACATTTTTATTGTGTAATGAACACAATCTGTGTTATCTGAAGGCTCAGGTATACTCCCAGCTCATTTAAACATCAGTAAGTTAATGGCTATGTTGTGCCGAGTAGCAGATATGATTAAAAAAAAACTGAACAGCTTGAAGGATAATGAGATGCCCTCCTCACACCGAGAATCACGACTTTTTCAAGGGTGTTGAAAGATCGGTATGAAACAAGGTGATTTCTGCTACCCTAAAACCACCGCATGAATATGAAGTTCATATTTTCTTCTCAAAATGATGGCTTCTGTCCACTAGTGAAATTTTTTTACTGCTGGTTCTGTGGGTGCGGCTTGGTGGGCGTGGTGTGGCTTGGTGGGCATGGCAGGGGAAGGATACTGCAAAATCTCCATTCCCTCCCCACTCCAGGGGAAGGATACTGCAAAAACTCCATTCCACCCCATTCTGGGGCCAGCCAGAGATGGCATTTGCCGGTTCTCTGAACTCCTCAAAATTTCTGCTACCGGTTCTCTGAACTACTCAAAATTTCCATTGCTGGTTCTCTGAACTACTCAAAATTTCCGCTACCAGTTCTCTGAATTACTCAAAATTTCTGCTACCGGTTCTCTGAACTACTCAAAATTTCCATTACCGGTTCTCTGAACTACTCAAAATTTCCGCTACCAGTTCTCTGAACTACTCAAAATTTCTGCTACCGGTTCTCTGAACTACTCAAAATTTCCGCTACCGGTTCTCTGAACTACTCAAAATTTCCGCTACTGGTTCTCTGAACTACTCAAAATTTCCGCTACCGGTTCTCCATAACCTGTCAGAACCTGCTGGATTTCACCCCTGCTTCTGTCCTTGGGAAAATGGGAGATACACCGAGGGAAGAATCAGAAATTCAACCCTTGTGAAACTCAGCAGAAGAGAAGACGACGACCTATGAAGGCTCAAGCAAGAAGAAGATGACAACTCAGAATAAAAGAGTTGGATGGGACCTTGGAGGTCTTCTAATCCAACCCTCTGTTCTAGCAGGAAACCCGTTTCCATTTCAGAGAAAGCGTTGCCCTGTCTCTTAAAAACCTCCAGTGGAGGAGCACTCACAATTTCTGGAGGGAAGCAGTTCGACTGATTAATTTTTCTCACTGTCGGGAAAGCTGATTCGGCGACTTTGGGCCAATTACCAGGAGACCATGAGTTCTAGTCCCACCTTAGCCATGAAAGCTGGCTGGGTGACTTTGGGCCAATCACCAGGAGATGGTAAATTCTAGTCTCACTTTAGGCATGAGTTTGGGCCAGTGCTTTTCTCTCAGCCCAGCCCACCTCACTGGATTGTTTTTCGGAGGAAAATAGAAGGAGGATGGACTATTAGTTATGTTTTCTGCCTCGAGTTATTTATGAAAAATAATAAAGGCAGGGTTAAAAATTCTGATAAATCAATAAATCAAATCAATGAAAGGGAATTGCCAATTACCAATGAGATGGAATTAAGGGCAGATGTCTAGTTTTCCAAATATGACCAATTATTCCCCCTCCCGCTCTATCTGAAATTTAAAATACTGTCCAAAAGAGGCAGCGAGATGATTAGAATACAATTAAGGCTAATTTCAGAATCTGTTTACTGCAGTGTGAAGCTTCGGCACCTGTAGTCTGAAATGATGCTTTACCATAAATAGGGGGGGAAAAAAACGGAGGAAAAAGATTAGGAAAAGATGCAGCAAATATCAACGCAATATATTCAGCATTTCTAATTATGCTAATTGCACTATGCGAATCCAAGTTAGGGAATGCGTATCTATCTAAGTGACTGGCTTTTAGCAGAAACCTCCCTGAAAAAAGAGATTTGTGTTTTGGTTCAAATAGCTTCTGTTTTCTCTCTTGTAAGGAACCCAATGATTTTAAAAAAAACAAAAAACAAACTCCAGAATCCTTGAACAGGGGGGTTGGACTAGATGACCTACAAGGTCCCTTCCAACTCTGTGATTCTGGTGTTCAGTTATTAGATGGCACAGGGTTTCCTGCTTTTGCAGGGGGTTGGACTAGATGACCTACAAGGTCCCTTCCAACTCTGTTATTCTCTAAATTCTGTTATTGAAAAACTGATAGGGGTGGCAGTCAATGGGGAATGTTGATACTGATCTCAAATTATGAAGAGTTACAAAGACAGGTGAAAATGTCAGAAATCATAAAAAAAGTGCTAGAATGCTCAGATATGGACAAATTAACAATGGATAGAGAGGAAACAGAGTACTATAGCAATAGCAGTTAGCAATAGCAGTTAGACTTATATACCGCTTCATAGGGCTTTCAGCCCTCTCTAAGCGGTTTACAGAGTCAGCATATCGCCCCCACAGTCTGGGTCCTCATTTCACCCACCTCGGAAGGATGGAAGGCTGAGTCAACCTTGAGCCAGTGAGATTAGAACCGCTGAACTGCATATAACAGTCAGCTGAAGTGGCCTGCAGTACTGCACCCTAACCACTGCGCCACCTCGGCTCTACTACAAGATATATAACTGGCTTGAAAAGAGATGTTAAATCAATGCATAAGGAACACATAGAAACACAATGAAAAGAGATGGCATATACTTAGAAAGCAATAGAGATGGAAATATTCCATATAGAAGTATATATTGTAAAAATGAGAAAGTATGAAACGAAGTATGTATAAGATAATAGAATGGAAAATGGAAAACCCGAAATCAGAAAAAAAAAGAAATACCGAAAATTACAGAAAGCTGTAAAAGTGTAATTGTGATTTTAATGTTTGGAAAATGTCAAAATAAAATTTTTTTTTTACAAAAAAACACGTCAGAAATGACAAAGCAAAATCACCAATGGCTCACAGTCCTTGACTTACGACCACAATTGAGCCCCTCTGTTAATGCAATTTAGGATTGCATTGGCTTTTTCGGCTGCTGCTGCAGACTGCTCGCTCATATTTTGCTGGTTGTCCTTTGGAACGAGCTCCCCGTAGAGATCCGCACCCTCTCCACCGTCCAGGCCTTCCGCATAGCCTTGAAGAACTGGCTCGCCCGTCAGGCCTGGGGATAAGGACCATTGCCCCGCCCGAATGTTGTATGCATGTTGTGTATTATTTTATTATGTGTTGTTGTTTTAGTATTGTATTGTTTTGTATTCCCCTCTCCCTGGTTTCTGTGAGCCGCCCTGAGTCCCCTCAGGGAAAAGGGCGGCCTACAAATAAAATCAATTCTAATTCTAATTCTAATTCTAAGACTCCAAGGTGCTTTTCACAGTCACTGCTGTTAAGCCTAGTTT
>NC_045549.1:4569392-4599392 GCF_009769535.1 Thamnophis elegans
GCTTTCTCAACTGACTTTATTTGTCAGAAGTCAACTGCGAAGGTCACAAATGGAAAACAGAGAACCCTGGGATATTGAAACCATCATAAATACAAGCCAGTTGTTAAGCGCCCATGTTTCAATCTTATAGATTGTAAGGATGCTACAACAGTCTCAAGTGTGAGGACTGGTCATAAGTCCTGTTTATCAGTGGTGTTTTAACTATGAACTTCAAGTGAATGACAGAGAGACAGAGACACACGGAGGAAGAGAGATGAATAAGAGATACGGATGGATGGATGGATGAATGGATGGATGGATGGAGGAAGGAAGGAGAGAGAGAGAGAGAGAGAGATATGAATAAGAGATGGGTGGATGAATGGTGATAAATAGATGATAGATAGAGATAGAGATGACAGTTAATAGATAGATAGATAGATAGATAGATAGATAGATAGATAGATAGATAGATATATGATAGTTAATAGATAGATAGATAGATAGATAGATAGATAGATAGATAGATAGATAGATAGATAGATAGATAGATAGATATGGATGGAGGGATGGAGGGATGGATGGATGGATATAGATAGATAGATAGATAGATAGATAGATAGAGATAGATGATAAATAGAGATAGATAGATAGATAGATAGAGATACATGATAAATAGAGATAGATAGATAGATAGATAGATATAGATAGATAGATAGATAGATAGATAGATAGATAGATAGATAGATAGATAGATAGATAGATAGATAGATAGATAGATATGATAGATAGATAGATAGATAGATAGATGGATGGATGGATGGATGGATGGATGGATGGATGGAGATAGAGAGATAGAGAGATAGAGAGATAGATAGAGATAGATAGAGATAGATGATACATATAAATATAGATATATGATATACGATAGATGGACATATATAAATAGATAGATAGATGACAGAGGATAGAGGATAGATGATAAATGATACAAACCATATATATATGTTTTCTGTTGGACATCCCTCTGAGCCAAAGCATCTGCTTCTCTTTATAGGGTTGTAAATTCATCCCTGATCTGTTTGTTTTTTGTTTTTCCAAGAATGGTAAAAATGTGCTCCCTCTCCTGAAGGAATTGAAGCCAACAGTGGGACGGGAATCATAAAAGATTCAGAAATACTTTCTCGGGCGCAGATTGGGAACTGCTGATGGTATCAGCAGGTCCTTGGTGGCCTGAGGAGAACAAATTACTTCAGGCCTTAACATATTTTCTCTTGTTCTCATCCCAACTGCGGCCCAGAAGACAAACGCATCTCTCTCTCTCTCTCTCTCTCTCTCTCTCTCTCTCTCTCTCTCTCTCTCTCTCTCTCTCTCTCTCCCTCCCTCCCTCCCTCCCTTCCTCCCTCCCTCTCTCTCTCTCTCCTTAAATGCTCTTGTGAAGTTGGCAAAGGGATGTGGCAAAGCTGGCGGCACAATTAATTAGGGTTTGAGAGAATACCCGGGTTCTAACTCCTTAAATCCAGGTTAGAGCCATGGAAGGGCTGAGTAAATAGAATAGGGATTGATCCAGAGATTTGCAAAGAATGAAGGCGAGTCCAGAGCAACTGAAAAGGAAACAGAATCGAAGGAACTGATAGAGGCAGCCTGCGATGACCTGGGGCTGCTTTCAAAGCAATCCGAAATAGACCAAGAGAAAGGGAGGTAAAAATACCTGCTGGAGTTTTATATATAGTATATATATATAAATAAAAGGAAGTAGGAGAAATCTACAGTGACCTTGTAGTGACACTGAACAATATGAGCAGTTGGTTAGAAAGGTGTCTGATCGGCTAAAAGCTGATTGCAGAAAAAGATTCCTTTTTTAAATGAAAGAAATAACAGAGGTGACATTCTCTCCCTCTCCTCTATCTGTCTGTCTATATCATCTATCTATCTATCTATCTATCTATCTATCTATCTATCTATCTATCTATCTATGATTATCTTATCTAGGTATTTATCTATCTATCAATCATTACATATCTATCTATCATTATCTATCTTAGCTAACTATATCTATCTGTCTGTCTATCTGTCTGTCTGTCTGTCTATCTATCTATCTATCATCTATCTATCTATCTATCTATCTATCTATCTATCTATCTATCTATCTATCTAAATCTATGATTATCTATCTTATTTATGTTTTTATCTATCTATCTACCTATCTACCTATCTATCTATCATTATCTATCTATCATTATCTATCTTATATCTATCTATCTATCTATCTATCTATCTATCTATCTATCTATCCATCTATCTATCATTATCTCTTATCTATGTTTTTATCTATCTATTTATCTATCTATCAATCATTATCTATCTATCATCTATCTATCTATCATCTATCTATCTATCTTTATATCTATATCTATCTATCTATCTATTTATCTATCTATCTATCTATCTATCTATCTATCTATCTATCTTTATCTCTATCTATTATCTATCTATCTATCTATCTATCTATCTATCTATCTATCTATCTATCTATCTATCTATCATCTTTATCTCTATCTATTATCTTTATATCTATCTATATATATCTTTCCATCCATCCATCCATCCATCCATCCATCCATCTCTCTATCTCTCTATCTCTCTATCTCTCTATCTCTCTATCTAATTTTGCAATATCTATAAGTGTGTGCTTTTATGTTGGTGCATGTGTGTCTGTTTATGTGTGTATCCTAAGCCTGTTTACCCGGTGCAATCAAATCAAAACATCATTTTGATGTTTAATTTAGGAACTGTTTCCAGATCCTTCCCAGACTTCAACGCTTGGTGCCTTTCTTTTCACAGGGTCATTGTTACTGTTTCGCTAGCTCGAAAGTTGTATTTTTGTGAACGCACACTCCTAAGGCATTGCGGGGGGGGGGGGAACAATAGCCTTGCCAGCACAAATACACACCCACACAGACAAACACCGAGCCTTGAAGTTTTAAACAGCCAGGAATTTTGAGGAGAAGATGAAAGAAGAAGATTTAAGCCGGGCTTGGGGGAAAAAGCTCCAATCGAAATCTACAATATGTGCAAATGAAATTTTGTTCCCTCTTGATGGGATCTTTCGTCTTCGCAATCCAGAAGGTCGTCCTCCAATAATTAAAATAAACAACAAAAAAATTCCACCGTCAGAGAGAGAGAGAGGCGAGTTTTCAAGGCATTTCTGATGAAAGATGAGAAATAGCCTTACTTTTGACAAGTTTGCACAGAGTCAACGTTCTGTGTTGCGTTAAAGGGTATTCATACTTTGTCTTGGAGAAAATCTATCGGTGGGATTGCTAAGACTGAACCTAGACTTGCTGGCAGATAATCAGTCAATATACACGTAGGCCTAGGCTTACAACAATTCACTTAGTGACCGTTTGAAATTACAACAGAACTGAAAAAAGGGATTTATGACCGTGCTCCACACTTACGACCGTTGCAGCATCCCCATGGTCAAGTGATCAAAATTCAGAGGCTTGGCAACTGACTCATATTTATGAGGGCTGCAGTGTCCCAGATAGAGGTGGGTTGCTGCCGGTTCGGCCCGGACCGGACAAACCGGAAATAGCGGTGGAGGGAGCCTTCTCCCACCATCCTGGATGCTTATGTGATGCGCAAAAGCGGTGCATGTCTGAGCATGCACAAGCGAATGAGCGAACCAGTAGGAAAAAAATTAGAAACCCACCACTTACTTAATAATTGTGTTACTAACTTAACACCTGCAGTGGTTCGCTTAACAACTGTGGCAAGGAAGGATGTAAATTGGGGAAAACTCACTTGACAAATGTCCCATTTAGCATTATAATTTTTTATGCTCAATTATGGTGATACGTTGAGAACTGTGTGTACCAGCAAGGATCGCTGGGTTTGTTTCGCTGCCTTGAGCTATTTGTAAAACTAGTTGAAGGTGGGATAAAAACAAAGAAGAACAGAACAGAATAGAACACAATGCAATGCAGTAGAATAGAATAGAGTAGAGTAGAGTATGGTATGGTAGGGTAGGGTAGTAGGGTAGGGTAGAGTAGGGTAGAATAGAATAGAATAGAATAGAGTAGGGTAATGCAATGCAATGCAGTAGAATAGAACAGGGTAAGGTAGGGTAGGGTAGAACAGAACAGAACAGAATATAACACAATGCAATGCAGTAGAATAGAATAGAATAGGGTAGGGTAGGGTAGGGTAGGGTAGGGTAGAACAGAACAGAACAGAACAGAACACAATGCAATGCAGTAGAATAGAATAGAATAGAATAGAATAGAATAGGGTAGGGTATGGTAGGGTAGGGTAGAGTAGGATAGGGTAGGGTAGAACAGAACAGAACACAATGCAATGCAGTAGAATAGAATAGAATAGAATAGAATAGAATAGGGTAGGGTAGGGTATGGTAGGGTAGGGTAGAACAGAACAGAACAGAACACAATGCAATGCAATGCAGTAGAATAGAATAGAATAAGGTAGGGTAGGGTAGAACAGAACAGAATAGAACACAATGCAATGCAGTAGAATAGAATAGAATAGAATAGAATAGAATAGGGTAGGGTAGGGTAGGGTAGAACAGAACAGAATAGAACACAATGCAATGCAGTAGAATAGAATAGAATAGAATAGAATAGGGTAGGGTAGGGTATGGTAGGGTAGGGTAGAGTAGGATAGAGTAGGATAGGGTAAGGTAGAACAGAACAGAACAGAACACAATGCAATGCAGTAGAATAGAATAGAATAAGGTAGGGTAGGGTAGAACAGAACAGAACAGAACACAATGCAATGCAGTAGAATAGAATAGAATAGAATAGAATAGGGTAGGGTAGGGTATGGTATGGTAGGGTAGAACAGAACAGAACACAATGCAATGCAATGCAGTAGAATAGAATAGAATAAGGTAGGGTAGGGTAGAACAGAACAGAATAGAACACAATGCAATGCAGTAGAATAGAATAGAATAGAATAGAATAGGGTAGGGTAGGGTAGAACAGAACAGAACAGAACAGAACACAATGCAATGCAGTAGAATAGAATAGAATAGAATAGGGTAGGGTAGGGTAGAGTAGGATAGGGTAGGGTAGAACAGAACAGAACAGAACACAATGCAATGCAGTAGAATAGAATAGAATAAGGTAGGGTAGGGTAGAACAGAACAGAATAGAACACAATGCAATGCGGTAGAATAGAATAGAATAGAATAGAATAGAGTAGGGTAATGCAATGCAATGCAGTAGAATAGAACAGGGTAAGGTAGGGTAGGGTAGAACAGAACAGAACAGAATATAACACAATGCAATGCAGTAGAAAAGAATGGAATGGAATGGGACAGGACAGGACAGAATTCTTTATTGGCCAAGTTTGATTGGGCACGTAAAGAATTTGTCTTTGGTGTATAAGCTCTCAGTGTACTTACAAGCAATAAGTGATGATCATAGTCATCATAAAAATACATTCATTATAAGTCATGCGATACATCACAGTGATAATCATAGGATACTAACAGTGGTGAGTTCCGGATCCCATTGCAACTGGTACGGTTGCAACGGGGCCCGGTGTCCTCCACATGAACGCGCGGGGCACGTGCATGCGTCGTACCTTCCAGCGATGCCTCCACAAGCCTCCGCGATGCTCCAGCTGCTCGGCGGAGCATCGCGCAGGCGCTGTATGTGCCATGCGCATGCGCGGAAGTGCCAAAGTCTTTAAAGGACAGGTAAGGAGCTCGGGCGGGCAGATGGGCCCTCCGGAGAACCCTACCAGAACGGTACCCAATGCCCCGGGCAGACTCCGGTATGCCGGAACCGGGGCGTAGCACCTGCAACCCACCACTGTATACTAAATAAGCAATCAACATAAATCATAATAGGAAACGAAATAAAACAATATAAATCGTAAAGATACAAGCAACCAAGTGATAGTCCTAGGTAGAAATGGAGATAGGTAATAGGAAAGATGAGAAGAAGAATAGTAATGCAGTCTTAGTAAATAATTTGACAGTATTGTGGGAATTAGTTGTTTAGCAGAGGGAAGGCGTTCGGGGGGAAACTGTCCTTTTGCCTCGTTCTGTGCAATGCCCTATAGCGTCGTTTCGAGGGTTGAAGTTCAAGCAATTTACGAAGTTGAAAAAAATTTAAACCTTGCTGGTGCAGATAAACCAAGGAAGTAGATTTTTCTCTGTTTTTTTTTTAACCAAAATGTCTTCCACTCTGCTTTCAAAACAGGTTCTGTCTGTTCCTCAGGAAAACAAATGTTGTATTATTCGACCCGTAAGCCAAGAAAATGACATCCAGGCTTCCAGTCTAAGATATTCTCTTTTGAGAAGCCAATCTCACACCCTCTGAATCAAACAGAGCTGTGTTGTTGGCTAAGAAATGAAGCCAGTGTCTTTTTTTTTTATTTTTGCAAGAGAAGACACTTTGGGGGAAAATAATATTTTTTTTCTTTGCTGGCAACTCTTCAGTCACTTCCTCAACTGCTCCTTAAAAAGAAACTTCTGTTGCTTCTTGTTCTTGCAAATAAAACTTTTCTCCCCCTTTGGTTCTCCCATGATTCCTGCCTCTCTTTTAAAAAAAGGAGGGGGGTCATCACCAGAATGTGGATGGAATTAAAAATATGGGTTGGTGTCAACACGGGAAGGAGCGTTATTTAAAATAACAGCTCTGCATATTTTCCCGATCTTCCTTTGACTCCAGTATCAAAACAGACCCTCGGGGCTAAAGAGAATTGGAGACTATTTTTGATTCTTCCCTGTAATCTCTCTCTCAAACCCAACTTTCCTTTGCTACTTTTGGCTCAAGGATTTAGTTCTTTCCCACCCGTAGTGGAATTAAACCCAAAGATAAGTTTGAAAATGTTGTGGTTTCCTCTGTTGTTGTACTCTGGTTTGTCTCTCTAACTTTTTCTTGTTTCAGTTTTTTTTTTTAACAAAAAAAATCTGCCTTTATCATTTTTAAAAGCAATTCGAGGAGGTGAATATAGCTAAGTGTTGTGACTCAGCAGAAGTTTGCTGTGAGTTGAGTCGGGATCAGAGGTGGGTTCCTACCAGTTCGTACCTATTCGGTATAACCGGTTCATCAAATCTACCAAACCGTTAGAAGAGGTTCCACCCGTGGACCCGGAAAGCAGGCCACACCTACAGAAGAGGTTCCAAACTTTTTTGAAACCCACCACTGGTCAGGATGCAAGATTAACAAGGCAGCTGGGGCTCGTTAGTGTCGTCTTCTGGTGATAAAAGGATGGATGGTGCCACACCCTCGTTGCAGGAGTCAACGTTCATCATTCATTGTTCATCGGTCGTGGTTTGTTTGTGAGAGACACTTGGAGAAGTGCTTTGCTTTCTGTAACCCGGATTCAAAGAGACACTTGGAGAAGTGCTTTCCTTTCCTTTTGGGCACCTGGTTTTGCCGTAAGAGATTTTTGTTTTGCATTCTGTTATCTTCTTGTCAGAGACTTTATTTATGTTTATTTCTGGGCTCGCAGCCAGTCTGAGCCGAGGACTGATAAAGTTCTTTCCTTTTAAGTTTGTCTGCCTGTCGTCTGTTAACGAGCGGAGAAGGGGGAACAGAACAGCTAAGGTTCCTTCTATTTTCCCCACAACAACAATCCTGTGAGGTGGGTTGGGCTGAGAAAGAGTTGGTGTAAAGTCACCCAGCTGCAGTGGTGCATTCCTACTGGTTCGGACTGGTTCGGCTGAACCGTTAGTGGTTTGGTGGCCTGGGTCACTGGAAGCGGCAGTGACCCAGGCCTACCATGTCCCTGAACCAGTTCCCCGGTAGGCGCTGCCATCTTGTTTTTTAGTTCTGCGCATGCGCAGAACAATTTTAATTGCACTGCGCATGTACATGCATACAAAGCCCACACACAAGGGAACTGGCAGTAGTGACGATTGGAACCCATCTCTGACCAGCCGGCTTTCATGCCTAAGGCAGGACTAGAACTCATTGTCTTCTGGTGATTGGCCTAAAAATCATCCAACCAACTTTCAAGTCTAAAATGGGACTAGAACTCACAGTCTCCTGGTGAGGTCTCCTGACCTTATTTTTCTCAACCAGTGTGATGTCTGGTGTATTATGCGCCAGTATTTTGTCCGTTTGTATACGGAAATCCCACAAGATCTTGATCATCTGATTTTCGGTGACTTTTTCAGGCTGATGTTCCCACCAGTTTCTTGCTGTTTTAATATTATAATTTTTGCACAAATTCCAATGGATCATTTGTGCTACTGAATTGTGCCGCAATTTATAATCAGTCTGCACGATTTTTTTACAGCAGCTGAGTATGTGATCAACAGTTTCATCAGCTTCTTTGCAAAGTCTGCATTTGGCATCATCAGAGGATTTTTCGATTTTGGCCTTAATGGCATTTGTGCGGATAGCTTGTTCTTACGCAGCCAGGATTAGTGACTCTGTTTCTTTCTTTAATGTACCTGTTGTTAACCATAACCAAGTTTGTTCACTGTCCACTTTATCTTTTATTTTTTCCAGAAATTATTATTATTATTAGTGCAAAAATTATAATATTAAAACAGCAACAAACTGGTGGGAACATCAGCCTGAAAAAATCACCGAAAATCAGATGGTCAAGATCTTGTGGGATTTCCATATACAAACAGACAAAATACTGGCGCATAATACACCAGACATCACACTGGTTGAGAAAAATAAGGTCACAATCATAGACATCGCAATACTAGGTGATAGCAGGGTCGCCGAGAAGGAACATGAAAAAATCGCAAAATACCAGGACTTAAAAATCGAAATTCAACGACTATGGCACAAACCAGCAGTGGTAATTCCAGTGTAATCGGCACACTGGGTGCTATTCCAAAAGCACTGGAATTACATTTAAAACAGTTAAAAATTGACAAAATCACCATCAGTCAAATGCAAAAAGCCGCACTGCTTGGATCTGCACGCATATTACGAAAATACGTTACGACGTCCTAGGCCCCTGGGTGGGGCCCGACTAGTAATCAATGCCAAATCCGGCGAAACAACTGGCCGCTGTGATACCATTGTATAATAATAATAATAATTATACAATTTTGTTGTTGCAAATAATAATAATAAAGGCAGGATTGCAAAGAAATAAAATCAAGGTTGATTTCTCTTTCCTTTTGCAGTGCTTTGTTTTCTGCATGGGGAAACTTTTTTAAAATATTAATTTACGTTCCATTTTCTAGGAATGGAAATGTTTGGGTTGCAAGAATGGATGCTCCAAAATTTGTCTTCCTGGGATTTTGTCTGAGTTTTTTTGTTTTTCACTCCTCTCTATTTCTCTCCAAGGGGAGATTTTGTGGCAGTGAATGTTTCACGGCAGAGGCATGATTAGTCCTCTCACCTGTGGCACAATTTTAACAGCTTTGGTTCTCGCTGTTTCCCTATGAACCTTCTACACAGATGTGTCTTGGGAAAAAAAAAATGAAGCCCTCTGTTATTGCCCCCCCCTTTTTTCTTTTGCTTCCAAATTCTTGCGCTGTCAGATGCTATTATCATTCCACTGAGGTTCGTGAGAAGAATGGGTGAATGGAAGGGCTGTCTCATCTTTTAACAGAATAGGAACAGAATTGGAAGGGACCTTGGAGGTCATTTAGTCCAACCCCGTTGCCCAAGCAGGAGACCCTATGCCAGTGATGGTTAACCTTTTTGGCACCAGGTGCCAAAACTGCACTGCGCGTTGGAGCTCCGGAACCCCAGAAGAGAACAGCTGGTTGGCACTTAAGTGCGTGATGGAATAGCAATAGTAATAGCACTTATATACCACTTTGCATTGCTTTGCAGCTTTCTCTAAGCCTCTTGCCCCCAACAATTTGGTTCCTCATTTGACCCAGCTCAAAAGGATGGAAGGCTGAGTCAACCTTGAGCCTGGTGAGATTTGAACTGCCAAATTGCATGGCAGCTGGCAGTCAGCAGAAGTAGCCTGCAGTACTGCACCCTAAACACTGCACCACCGGAGCCTGGAAGAGCAGCTGGCGACGGCGCATGTGTCCGCAGAGAGGGCTCTGCATGCCACCTCTGGCACATATGCCATATGTTCACCATCACGGCGCTACACCATTCATGACCGATGGCAGTCCAGTCTCTTTCTGAAAGCCTCCAGTGATGAAGCTCCCACAACTTCCAAAGGCAACTTCTGTCCCATGGGTTGATTGTTCTCACTGTCAGGAAATTCCTCCTTATTTCCAGGATGAATCTCTCCTTGGCCAGTTTCCATCCATTATTCCTTCTCTGGCCTTCAGGTGCTTTGGAGAATAGCTTGACCCCCTTCCTCTCTGTTGGAGCCCCTCAAACATTGGAAGATGCTTTCATATCTCCCTGGTCCTTCTCTTCACTAGACTAGCCATGCCCAGTTCCTGCAACGGTTCATTGTATTTTTATTCTCCAGTCCCCTAATCATCCTGGTTGCTCTTCTCTTTACTCTTTCTAGAGTGTCAACATCTTTTTTATAGTGTGGCCAAGCCTGGATGCTTCACTCTAGGCGTGGTCATACTAAGGCTTTGTAGAGTGGTAGTAGCACCTCACTAGATCTTGATTGTATCCCTCTGTTAATGCAACTTTCAGGTAGGTTTGCTAAGCGAGGCAGTTCCTAAGTGTATTTTGCTCGGTTGTTAAGGGTTCATTTTCACCCCCGGTTGTTAAGTGAATCATTGCAGTTGTGCAATTAGTAACATCGTTGCAAATATGGCTTCCCTGTTGACTCTGCTTGTCAGGAGTGATCACATGATTCTGCATCTGTCATAAATATGAGTCAGTTGCCAAGCCTCCGAATTTTGATCATGTGACCGCAGGAATGCTACTATGCTTGTAGGTGTGAAAAATGGCCCTAAGTCACTTTTTCCTTCACCGTTGTAAGTTCGAACAGTCACTAAATGAACCGTTGTTGGCGGAGGACAATCTGCATTCTTTCCTACGTCCTAAATTTTGCTATCGGACCGAGGAGCATCACATTTCTGCCGACTTACTCAATGGGAAACGTCCAAGCTATAAAACTCATATATGGGAATGGAGGAAATGTCTTTTCCGTCCCGTTGCTTCCCAAGACTTGGTTGTTTACATCTTGAGATAGCAGAAATATGTTGCTATTAAGTACTGAAAAGGAAATTTATCATGCTGAAGAGTTAGGATTTATTTGTTTGTTTGACTATTATTGCCAATTCGGCTTCTAAACCAGTAAAACATTCCTTGATGGCTTGAAAGGATAACAAAAAGAGAACCAAAGAGAGAACGTAATGAAAACTCTGTGTGTGTGTGTGTGTGTGTGTGTGTGTGTGTGTGTGTGTGTGTGAAACACAGGGATGGTATTCACTTACTTTTCCTACCGGTTCGCAAATGTGCCACGTCCACGTATGTGCTCAGCCTTCCACGCGTGCGCTTTGATCACACATGCGGCTTCCACGCATGCACATGGCTTGAAATAGGACGGCAAAGAGCTGGGGTGGGTGGGCAACCCCGCGATTTCCACTATAGGTTCAGGCGAACGGTTCCCGAACCGGCTGAATACCACCTCTGGTCAAACAAACGGTTGCTTGTTGTACCGTATTTTTTGGACTACAAGACGCACCGGTGTATAAGACGCACCACGATTTCGAAGAGGTAAGTAAGCGAAAAAAAAGTTTTTATCCCCCACACCCCAGCTCCCAGGAACACTCTGCAGGCTTCAGCAAGGTTGGGGAAGGCAAAAATGCCCCCATTTTTGTGAAAAACAGGTGGGAAATGGGTCATTTTTTGCAAAAATGGAGTGGTTTTTGCCTTCCCGCAGCCCTGCTGAAGCCTGCAGAGTGCTCTGCGGCTGAGGGAAGGCAAAAACACCTCTGTTTTTGCAAACAACGGACCGCTTTTTGCAAAAATGGGATGCGGGGAAAGGGCTTCAGGAGGCCAAAAATGATTCCATTCAGTGTATAAGACGCACCAATATTTCAATGCTCTTTTAGGGGGGGAAAGGTGCACCTTATACTCCAAAAAAATACGGTAGGTCTTTGGATGTGTGTTGTTTTTAAAGCATGCAAATCATTCTTAACCTGAGCTTTACTCTATGTGTAATGATTTTCAACAACTGGTTGCTGGGTTTCAACATGCAGGCAGTCCTTGACTTACAACAGTTCATTTAGTGACTGTTCAAAGTTACAACAGTGCTTGAAAAAGTGACTTATGTCCGTTTTCCCCACTCGCAACCATTGCTGCATCCCCATGGTTATGTGATCAAAATTCGGATGCTTGGCAACTGACATGTACTTATGACTGTTTCAGTGTCCCCGCCAGGGGTCACCCTTTTGTGATCTTTTGACAAGCAAAGTCAATGGGGAAGCCAGACTCTCTTAACAACCATGCTACTCACTTAACAACTGCAGTAATTCACTTAACGACTGGGGCAAGAAAGGTCGTAAAACGGGGCAAAGCTCACTTCACAAATGTTTCGTGTAGCAGCAGAAATTTCGAGCTAGTCAAGGACTACCTGTGTTTGAGTGAAAATTAAACTATGTTAAATTAAATTAACCAATTTCTTTGTATTTAAGTACAATGAGAATAAAGATTATACTTATGTTTGCACATTCTGATTCAACATTATGACATGAGATGGCTTTGCTTTAGAATGTGAAACCAATGGCTTCTTTTGGGCTCCATTCAGAACAGAGTAATTGAAATCTCTGCCTTGCAGCCGCGGATTGTTATATTGAAAGTAGAACGAATAAAATCAGTTCACCTTCATTTAGTCATAATTTCTGCAACTGATTTCATAGCCTTTGCTTTAATTTAATTTAATGAAATAATTCAAGATGACCTGAAATTCTATGCAGTTACATAAACTACATTGATTTCAATAGATTCCCTCTAAGACCCTGAGGGCAAACCTATATCACGCAGCACCCTCTCTGATGGCACTCAAGCCCTCGCCCCAGTTCAGCTCCACGGTGCATGCGCACCAGAGGTGGGTTCCTACCAGTTCGCACCTATTTGGTAGAACCGGTTCGTCAAATCTACCGAACCGGTTAGAAGAGGTTCCACCAGTGGACCCGGAAAGCAGGCCACACCTACAGAAGAGGGTCCAAAAATTTTTGAAGCCCACCACTGGTCCTTGGATATGATTATTCTACACTATCATGCTCCTATTTATAAAACTCAGTGCCTCTGTGAAAGGTAAGGATGACCACTGCGTTTGTGGTGCAATCAGAACATTGCGTGTGTTGAAGTTGTTTTAACGCAAACCAAAGATGCCTTTTAAAAAACAAGTTTACATCCTATTCTTATGCATGCCAGTGCTGTGTGTGAGGTCATTTAAGGTGGTTCTGACAAGTGTCATCGGCATCTTCATATCCGGTCACATGGGCGGCAAGCCACTCCCATCCGGTCACGTGGGCGGCAAGCCACTCCCACAAAGGAGGCCACACCCACAGAGTAGGTTTGAACAATTTTTGAAACCCACCACTGATGCGCACGCACCTCCCACTGGCCAGCTGCTCTTTGGGTCTTTGCTGCGCATGTGGAGGGCATCAGTGGTAGGTTTCAGCCAGTACGGCCTGGTACAGCTGTAGTCGTAAACAGTGGGGCCAACGTACTGGTACGGGGGCTCGCTGGATTTACCCGCTCGCCCACGTTCCCTACCTGTTTTTAATGCAACCGGGACAATTGTGAACACGCACACAGCGTGCGGCGCCTGGGCGACCTCCGACAAGCAGCTGGGTTTCGCAGGGGTGGTGGAGTGCACCGCCCCCTAGAGTCGGGAAAGACTAGTACATATGTGTGAGTTCCCCTCTACTGTTAATCTTCCTTAGAATTAAGAAAAACAAACAAAACTTCAACTGTCACCCCAGCTGTAGCTTTAAATAAGGCCTGAAATCATTCATGTCAATACTTTTTAATGGCTTTCTTCCCTCATTTCGATCTCTGTTCCCCTCTGTCTAGTTTGGTGGTGAAATGGCTGTTGAAGTGAAAAGAAAGAGAGACGTTATATTATCTTGTGTCCCTGCTGAATAACTGAGTAAAATGGGATGTCTTCAGCTTATAAACACGTCAAAAATAGATGTTTCTGTTGGATGTCAAAGCTCCTGCCAACCCTCAAATAAAATTATGTTGTGTTTCCCTCAAAATATGTGTGTGTGTGTCTGTGTGTGTGTGTGTGTTTCAACAGATTTCTAACTCCGTGTCTAAGCACATTGTTGGGGTAAAGATAATCAAATGTTTGGACGTTATAATCTAACAATTCGCTCCATGCGTTTGACTGTTTTAAACCTAACACACCGTGTCCCTTTAACATCCAGACTGGGTTTCAAAAGAAAATATCTAAATTCATTGGCATTGGAACGCAGCGTTTGCATCTCCTACAGAAATGTGAATTTTGTCGCCCCACTCAGTGAAAGTTTGCTCCTCTTTTGGAAAATATTAGGAGGTGAGAAAAGTTAGGATACCCTGCACTTGAGAGGAAGTGGTGGGGGGGGGGGAGAGGAAGAAGGAGCTCAAGTTTCTGATGAGTACGAGGAGTACATTTTGTGACTTGATTGTGATATGATGTTGGCGAATGGAAGAGAGTATTTGTAGCGCAGGGCTGGATTTTGGGGTCCTTGGTGCTCTCTGATTTTGGTTGTTTTCTTGTAGATGTTTTATTACCCAACATTATTGTACGTTCAAAATGAGAATAAAGTTATTCTATTCTATTCTTATTCCTATTTCTATTTCTCATCTTTTCTCTTCTCTTCTCTATTCTATTCTATTCCCTCTTATTCTATTCCTCTTCTCTTCTCTATTCTGTTCTCTATTGTATTCTATTCTATTCTATTCTCTATTCTCTTCTCTTATTCTATTCCTATTCCTATTCTATTCTATTCCTATTTCTATTCCTCTTCTCTTCTTTTCTCTTCTCTATTCTATTCTATTCCCTCTTCTCTATTCTATTCCTCTTTTCTTCTCTTCTCTATTCTATTCTATTCCCTCTTCTCTATTCTATTCTCTATTCTATTCTATTCTATTCTATTCTCTCTTCTCTTCTCTTATTCTATTCCTATTCATAGTCTATTCTATTCTATTCCTATTTCTATTCCTCTTCTCTTCTTTTCTTTTCTCTATTCTATTCTATTCCCTCTTCTCTATTCTATTCCTCTTTTCTTCTCTTCTCTATTCTATTCTATTCTCTTCTCTTCTCTTATTCTATTCCCATTCCTATTCTATTCTATTCTCTTCCTCTTCTCTTCTTTTCTCTTCTCTATTCTATTCTATCCCCTCTTCTCTATTCTATTCCTCTTCTCTTCTCTATTCTATTCTCTCTTCTCTTCTCTTCTCTTCTTTATTCTATTCTATTCTATTCTTTACCTATTCCCATTCTCTCTTCTCTTCTACTCTACTCTACTCTACTCTACTCTCTATTCTACTCTTTTCTCTATTCTATTTTATTCTCCATTCTACTGTTCATTCTATTCTATTCTCTATTCTACTACTCTATTTTCTGCAATCAGGTTTGGAGCGGTTTACCATAAGTTTGTATCTATTGTGTGCTGGTGTGTTGTTGTGGTTGAAGCTGAAGTAGTCCTTGAGAGGTAGGGCATTGTAGCAGATAATTTTATCTATTACATTTAGGTTGGATCGAAGGTGGTGAGGTTTTAGTTTGTCCAAGCCCAAAATTTGAAGTCTGGTCAAGCAGAAGGGATTCTGTTGCGAGCAGAGGAGTGGAGGACTCTTCTCGTGAAATATCTCTGGACTCATTCAATTGTATTAATGTCCGATATGCAGTGTGGATTCCAGGCAGATGAGCTGTATTCAAGGATTGGTCTAGCAAAAGTTTTGTCTGCCCGAGTTTGCATACTTGCTGCTTGTGGTGCAACCTTTTAAAGGAGAGGGAGTGCAAAACTGTTTATTTGCACGGTCCTTCTGTGTAATCCATGCATTAAAAAAAAAAAAAACAGCCTTAACTGAATTAGCCTGCATTCTCCTTTGCCTTGTACAGGAGAATAAGATAAAAGCCTCCATTGCTCACCGTGGGGGCTAATTTTGGTGCAGCAAAGTAAAAGTAACCAATTTGCCATCTGGGAAACACAAGAATTGGTATAATTATGTCCGGCACTGGATTGATTGAGTAGCTGAGAAAAACACTCCAGCAGTGAGGCAATTAGCTGATTGTATTGGCAACTCGGGGTCACCAGGGAGAAAAAATCTACTGTGAATTCCAGCCCCATTCCCCCCCCTCCCCTCCCTCTTTCCTCGTCTGCTGTTTCTGGATAGAAAGTTTGCCATGTTTAGCCTTCAAGAGGATTTTTTTTTTTTTTTTGCAAAGATGTAATTTGCAGGAAATCCACCAGCGTTCCCTTGGCACTAAGTGGAAGGGGCTGAATCAGAGGCAATTAAGGGGAGGTGAAAGCGGAATGAGAAAAAGAGGAAGGAAGGAAGAAAGAAAGAAAGGAAAGAGGGAAGGAAGGAAGGAAGGAAGGAGTGATTCCTTTATTTATTTATTCCTTTATTTATTTTTTACTCAATAATTTCATACACAGGATAGAGATGGGTTTCAGCCATGTTGCTGAGGTGTTGTCACTATGAACAGGGGATGGGATATAGATAGATGGAGAGAGAGAGAGAGAGAGAGAGAGAGAGGGATATGATTAAAGATAATCAAGCAATGAATTAGCGAACACCTAGAAGTAAACAAAGTAATAGCCAAAAGCCAAAATGGGTTTGTCAAAAACAGATCCTGCCAGACTAATCTTATTGCATTCTTTGATAAAGTGACAAAATTTGTGGACCAGAGGAATGCCGTCGATATAGTTTACTTGGACTTCAATAAGGCATTTGATAAGGTAGACCATAACCTACTACTAGATAAAGTAGAAGAATGTGGGTTGGACAGCATCACCACCAGATGGATTTGTAACTGGCTGAACAACCGCACTCAACGTGTAGTCCTCAATGGAACTGAATCTTCATGGAGGGAAGTAAGGAGTGGAGTACCCCAAGGCTCTGTTTTGGGCCCAGGACTCTTCAACATCTTCATCAATGATTTGGATGAGGGAATAAATGGGGAATTCATCAAATTTGCAGATGACAATGTAAACTGCTTAGAGAGGGCTGTAAAGCACTGCGAAGCTGTATATAAGTCTAAGTGCTATTGCTATTCCTTCCTTCCTTCCTTCCTTCCTTCCTTCCTTCCTTCCTTCCTTCCTTCCTACCTACCTACCTACCTACCTACCTACCTACCTACCTATCTACCTACCTTTCTTTATTAATTCCCTTTCTCATTCTCCTTTCTTGTGGCTAGAAGTAAATAGAGTGCAGTATTGCCGGCTAACTCTGCCCACTGCCAGGAGTTCGATCCTGACTGACTCAAGGTTGACTCAGCCTTCCATCCTTCCGAGGTGGGTAAAATGATCAGCCAGATTGTTGGGGGCAACAGGCTGGCTCTGTAAACCGCTTGGAGGGGGCTGTAAAAGCACTATAAAGCGGTATATAAGTCTAAGTGCTATTGCTCGCTAAAGACCTGCCCTCTCACATCTGTCTTCTGTAGCAGCAGAGACATTGGAGCTGTGCCAGCAAGGTGCATAGAGATGTGTAAATTAATCTGTTAGGTCACCAGACATGCCGTGATTCAGGGTTTCAATTGTCCAGGTTTTGGACCAGCAGCATAATTCTAAGGCTTATATCGTTCCAATTCTGCTCACTTGGAGCTTGGGTGCAAAGAAAAGGAAAAAAAAAGAGAATAAACATTACTCTATTAAGCCTTGGCACAAAGCACATACATCAGCCTGTCACAATCCGGCCTGGAGAAAAAAAAAGTGGATTTCTTTCTCCAGCAAAGAACAGATCGTTTGAGGGAAGTGTGGGGACGAGTGTAAAGAAGCAGGAAAGGGAAGGTTTTTCTTTGGAATCTGCTCGTCACGTCTCTTTGTTCAGCCAAGAAAGTTGCCACGCTCTGAAATTCCGAATAAGCCCAAACTTAGGTGATTAATCATCATTCTGCCAGAAAGAAGCATCAGGACATAAAGAAGAAATTCTCTCTTTTTAGTTCTGTTGAAGTCACTTGCTTCTGAAATGGGTGGCCTGGGAATTTATTTATAGGGGGAAACTGAATGGGGGGAGGGGAAGAGATAGGTAGGGATAGATAGATAGAGATGGATGGATAGATAGATAGATAGATAGATAGATAGATAGATAGATAGATAGATAGATAGGCAGGCAGGCAGGCAGGCAGGCAGGCAGGCAGGCAGGCAGGCAGATATAAAGACAGATAGACAGACAGACAGACAGCAGATAGATGAGAGAAGAGAGAAGATAGATGGGTGGATAGACAGAGATTATAGAATAGATAGATAGATAGATAGATAGATAGATAGATAGATATGATGGAGATGTATAAGATTTAGAGTGAATAAGAGAGATGACAGATGCAGATGATAGATGAGATAGATGATAGATGATAGATAGATAGATATATAGATAGATAGATAGATAGATAGATAGATAGATAGATAGATAGACAGATAGACAGATAGACAGATAGACAGAGACAGACAGACAGACAGAGACAGATGGATGAATGGATGATAGATAGATAGATAGATAGATAGATAGATGGATGGATGGATGGATGGATGGATGGATGGATGGATGGATGGGTGGGTGGGTGGGTGGGTGGGTGGGTGGGTGGGTGGGTGGGTGGATGGATGGATGGATGGATGGCTAGATGGCTGAATGGATGATAGATAGATAGATAGATAGATTGACAGACAGACAGGTGGATAGATAGATAGATGGATGGCTAGATGGCTGAATGGATGATAGATAGATTGACAGACAGAGATGGATGAACGGATGATAGATAGATAGATAGATAGATAGATAGATAGATAGATAGATAGATAGATAGATAGATAGATAGATAGATAGATAGATAGATTGACAGACAGACAGGTGGATAGATAGATAGATGGATGGCTAGATGGCTGAATGGATGATAGATAGATTGACAGACAGAGATGGATGAACGGATGATAGATAGATAGATAGATAGATAGATAGATAGATAGATAGATAGATGGATGGATGGATGGATGGATGGATGGATGGATGGATGGATGGATGGATGGATGGATGGATGGATGGATGGATGGATGGATGGATGGCTAGATAGATAGATAGATAGATAGATAGATAGATAGATAGATAGATGGATGAAAGATGGATAGAAAGGTAGGTAGATATAAAGATGTATTTCTAGATAGATATAGATAGTGAGAGGTGCTATACAGAGATAGAAATAGATAGAAATAGATAGACACAGACAGACAGACTGACTGACTGACGGATTGACCGACTGACAAAAGGAAAAAGAGAGAGAGAGGTAGAAATATGGATGACAGACCAAATCTACCCATTCTCCACCCATTTTCTCAAAAATCAACCTTCATTGTGACAGGACCCACCCCAAAACAAGAAAGGTGCAGATAGCACCACCTGATCCTATCTCAGATTCTGAGAACCAGAGCCCCAGTCGGTCCGGGTGGGGTCTCCTGCCTAGCCTCTCTCTGCCTCTTCACCTTCATCTTTTGTAGAAATGCCAGGGACCGATGCTAAAGCCTCTTCCGTGCGCCACCTGTGTTCCAGCACCAGCTATTGTCTTCTCTGTGTACCTGAATGTCCTTTTCAAATGTCACCTCTTGGATAATGTGCTCTAGGAGGCTCCTGTTTAAGGTGGCTATGCAGAAAGATCAATCTTCCTTCCTAATTCCCTCCCTCCCTCCCTCCCTCCCTCCCAATTCCATTTCTTTTTTTCTTCCTTCTTCCTTCCTTCCCTCCCTCCTTCATTTCCTCCCTCCCACTTCCATTTCTTTTTTCTTCCTTCCTCCTTCCTTCCCTCCCTCCTTCCTTCCCTCCCTCCCTCCCACTTCCATTTCTTTTTCCCCCTTCCTTCCTTCCTTCCTTCCTTTCTCCTTCCTTCCCTCCCTCCTTCATTTCCTTCTTCCCTCCCTCCTTCATTTCCTTCCTCCCTCCTTCATTTCCTTCCTCCCTCCTTCATTTCCTTCCTCCCTCCATTTCCTTCCCTCCTTCATTTCCTTCCTTCCCTCCTTCATTTCCTTTCCTCCCTCCCTCCTTCATTTCCTTCCTTCCTTCCTCCCTCCCACTTCCATTTCTTTTTTCCTTCCTTCCTTCCTTCCTTCCTTCCTTCCTTCCTCCTTCCTTCCTTCCTTCCCTCCCACCCCCCTTTCATTTCCTTTCTCCCTTCCTCCCCCCCCTCTTCCCTCCTTAATTCCTCCCTCCCCCTCTCTCTCCCCCTCCCTAATTCCTCCCTCCCTCCAGGACTACCTGTACATTGGAAGGAATCACTCACTGGCTTGGAGTTATGTATTTAGCATGTTTAGCCTATTTCTTTCTACTTATAGATCTGCTTATGTAAAGGTGATCTCAGAAAATGTCAAAATTCTCTTTGTATGCAGCACAGAAATGTTAATTTCAGGAACCGACGTCTGTATAATTTTATGGGGTTCATTTCTGGGGTTTTTTTTCTGCCAGGAGTTGCTTTCATTGTTTCTGTTTGAATGCCTGCTGCCTTTATAAAATGTTTCGCTTAACACCAATAAAAGTCTTGAAAATTCATCTGTTGGGCCCGAGGTTCATTTATTTATTCTTCGTAGCTTTCTCTGCTAAAAATAAGGTTCAAAAAAAAAAAAAAAATCAAAAAGCAAACTTCTGAACTTTAAAACGTAGAATAAAGGACGGGACCTTGGAGGTCTCCTATTCCAGTGGGTGCTTCAACAGTGGAGGTTTTTAAGATGAGATTGGACAATCACGTGACTGGGATGGTTTGAGATGCCTGCCATGAGCAGGGGGTTGGACTAGATGACCTCCAAGGTACCTTCAACCCTGTTATTCTATGCTTCTATAATCTTGGGTGGGGGGTTGGACTAGATGACCTCCAAAGTCCCTTCCAACTCTACGATTCTATGTTTCTATTATTTTAGGCAGTGGGTTGGACTAGAAGACCTCCAAGATCCCTTCCAACCCTGTTATTATATGTTTCTGTGATCTTGGGCCGGGGGTTGGACTAGAAGACCTCCAAGGTCCCTTCCAACTCTACGATTCTATGTTTCTATTATTTTAGGCAGGGGGTTGGACTAGAAGATCTCCAAGTTCGCTTCCAGCCCTACAATTCTACCTTTCTATGATTTTAGGCAGGGAGGGGGGGATTGGACTAAAAGACTTCCAAGGTCCCTTCCAGCCCTATGTTCTGTATTCAAGAAGACTCATGTACAGGAAGGAATGTAATTAACTATTGCTTTGCACAAAGGTGGAAAGACTTAGTAGCAGAGGAGTTGATCTCTGCATCTCTGGCTTACGCAAGACTGTGCCAAAGATTCTTGATTATCATGCCCAGAATAGGAGTCTGGAAGGATGATAATTATTTTTACAAAAAACAGAGACAATGGGCTGCTATTTTATGCACAGCTGCAGCTGCCTAAATTTTACACACCCCAGAGGAGGTCATTTTTCTTGATCTTGTGGCACGATTGCATTTTCGATCCAGAATGATCGGAGAGCACTGAGAGGAGAGAGCGAGAGAGGAGAAAAACGAAGACGCACGATGAGTAGAAGGGAAAATTGTGGGGTCTTTGATGGCGTTTGAAACTACAAATTCATACCAGGTTGCGTTTGAATGCTGGTTCAAATTCAATGAGGGTGTTGTATGCGCTGTGGTGGTTGGCATTTTGGATGCTAATCGATGCCTGTGCAAAATTTGAGGGGGGGGGGGAGGAGTTTGCTCTCCAGCTCGTCCTGATTCATTTATTTTAAATACTAGCCGATAGCCTGGCGTTACCGGGTATTTATTTATAGGGGGGAAATGTCCGGACCAAACGTAATTTCTAATGTTGGATTTTCCCCCTTACCAGAGGGAGCCCCCTTGTGGAGGACTGTGAAGCCGTTACCATGGCAACTCCGCTGCGCTGCAGAGTAGAAGCCATTTTACAGCAGTACGGTAGAAGCCATTTAAAGGCACAATAGGCTGTATCTTAACAGAACACACACACCAAGGGGTTTTAGGGGTGTCTCCCCCCCCAGTGTTTCTTTCCAGAAAATAAGTCACCTCTGTACCAAGTTTGGTTGAAATTTTTTATATTACTGCATGGCACGTCCCTGAGCGAACTGGCAGTAGCAGCAGCTGGAGCCCACATCTGGCATGCATGCACGACCCCCGTGCTCCCCCGCCCCCTGCGCATGCTCACATGACACACCCCCCCATTCCCCGTTTTGGGCCTAGCAGGCCTCCCTGAAGCCTCCTGGGATCAAAAATGGGTCATGGGGTGCCCCGCCGCACCCCCAACGGTCCCCCCATGCATTCATGTGTGACCCACCCTGCTCCCCACGCATGTGCGTGCATCTCCCGCACGAGACCTGAAAATCAGCTGGCCGGCGGGAGGCATGCATGCATGCCCAGTGCTGCTGAGCTGTGGCGATGGCTTGCATGCCCTCAGAGGAGGCTCCGCGTGCCATAGGCTTGCCTTCAGGGTGCTAGGCTGGCAGGAGCTGGAGGAAGGGCGAGAGCTCACCCCATTGTGCGGTGTCAGGCCTCGAACACGGGCTGCTGGCTTTCCAGTTAACCGCTGGAGACTGGGAAAAAAGGCTGAATGAATCATAAATTCTGTGGCTACAGAGCGCAGGAGAAACTGAAAGAGGCCGAAGTTAAGGAAAGACTGGATTTCGGTGGGTGAGTAATAAAAACCTTTTGATGGTTATAATGGCCTGACAGTCTAATTAATTTGCTGGGTATGTGAGTGAGTTCTTCCTTCCCAGAGGCTTTAAAAGCAAAGCAGGAGGAACAGCAGTGATGGATTCACTAACAGGATGGCTAAAATAGTCCTGAGGCAAACGAAATTGCCTGCTCTACAACATAATGACCTCTAATGGAGGGCATCCTATTACGATGCCCTCCGTTGCGATACAGGGAGTCCTTGACTTATGACCACAGCCGAGCCCAAACCTTTCTAGGTTTTAGCCTTTGTCCCTCTCTCCCTCATCATCTCCTTCACTCTTCTGCAGTTGGCCGCAACCAGTGGAGCAAAATTGGCGGGGACTAATTTCGCCTTTTTAATCTTTACTTCCTGCTTCCCCAAACTTTTTGGACTTTGCAGACCGGTGCGAGGGGAGGGGAGGGGATGCCCTCCCCCCGTGTGGCAGGTAAATGCATGCTTTTTCTGAGGCAGCTCCCCAAAATGACAAACCCTCTGATGTGAATTCAAAAGTTTTCTTTATTAACAGCCCCACCAAAATGTTTCTCTCACAGGCTAACAAGTCTGCCCGGCAGGGAGTTGTCTGCCACATCTATTCATCTCTTCCCCCTGCCTTTTATCCCCAGAGCTAGGGTGGGGCTCTGCTAGCAGCGGTGGCTCTTCCCTCCCAAGGACCGGCCCATAGATTTCCACAGCTCTCCTCTCCTCTGTCTTCTGTGCTTCCGTGCATCAGGCACTGGACCTAGCTGTTCCTCCTCTTCCTCATCAGCCACCTCCAGACCTGGGGGCTGTTGACTCTCCATCTGAGGGCTGACAGATGGCTCTGTCTGTCTGTCTGTCTCTCTCTGACAGCTACATTCCCCCTTGGAGCTCTCAGTTTGCTTTGATGCTGCCCCTGACTCCCATACCTCCTCTGATTTGGCTGCTGGAGGGGGGCGGCGCCCGACAGGCCACGACACATGCACACACGCAGCTCCATTTGCATGAGCAGCGGTCAGGCATCCCATCTCCGCAAAGAACCCCCCCTTTTTATTTACATATTGGGAATTAGAAAGTGCAGGCAAGAGTCCTGCAAGAAATTGACTGAAATAATAGTCCTTATCAGCTCGTTATGATAAATGCAAGGTTGTTTTGCTTCCCGAGCTGGCTCATTGTCCTCCGTTGTTCACCTCTCCTATCTGCTCTGCGCATGCGCGCATCTGGAACAGGCCCCAGCTGTTCTTCCTCCTCACTCATCTCTGACTCCAAAGGCAGCTGCCTGCCTCTCTGGCTGGGAAATGCTGGATGGCTCTGTCTCTGTCTCTGTGTCCGACGCAGAGCATCCATCCAACCCTTCCCCAGACTCCAGAGGTGGCCCAAATTTCTCCCCAACCTCCTCATCATCTGAGCCTGCTGCCAGCTCCCCTGGCAGCTGGCAGGCCGCTACTTAATTAAAAGAGTATAACTCCACCCCTCCCAGGTGTCACCAGTCACACTGTCCAATGAATGCAGCTGGAGGGCTCCTCTCCTCCTCCCCTCCCAGGCCCCTGTCAGGATGACCTTGGTTCTCACAGGAAAACTGTTTTATTTTGACTGTAGCTGTGCTATCTACTCCCCCCCCCCCGCTCCCTTCCCTCTCTCAGGATTTGTGGCAGCTCTGAGGCAGCACAAGAGGGTTTCAGCTGGGTTCGCTTCAGAGTTGAACGTGGCTCTATTTGAGAAAGCTCTTTTCTGTCTATTTATGGGCTACTTTGTGGAAGGTCGGCGCATCATGCTAGATCTCAAGTGACATGCACAGTTTTTGTTCTGCCTAGTCAAAGGAAAATATCGATACGGGGGGGGGGGACACACACAATTACTGAGCAGTTCTGACTACAGAGACCGAATTGTCTCCGTGTGGGGTGAAGATGGTAGAAAGACGCCTGCCGAGGAAAGATAGCATCGGTTCTCGATCCCACGAGCCTCGAAAACCGCGACTTCTCTCTGTCTGATGCAATTCTAATTTGAAATATTGAAACTGCTCCCCCCCCCCAATTTGTATGTTAGTAAATACAAATTTAACACACATCTGAGAGATATTGGAGGAGCGGGAAGAGGTGTGCATTGTGCTCTAGTCCACAGGGTCACAAAGAGATGGACCTGAGGTGGGTTCCTACTTATTCGGACCGGTTCGGCCCCCAAACCGGCTCTTTTGGTGGCACCTACGGCGAACATTTTTTTTTGCTTCTGTGGATGTTTAGAAACATTTTTTTTAGTACTCTGCATGCGTGCAGAGTACATCCCTGAGTGAACCAGCAGTAGCAGCAGCCAGAATCCACCCCTGAGTCGGACACAACTTAGCACTGAACAACAACAGCACAATCGGGGAGAAGTGTTGGTGGGATTTTCAAAATATTAAGCATTTTGGAGCAAATCCCCTGGCAGTTCCTTGGAAAACAAACAAATGAAGCACATATAAAACAAAAGTGATAAGAAAATGAAGAGATGTTTTAGCAGAAGTACCTGAAAATTTGAATGTTGCATCCCTATAAGCCCCCATTACAACTATAAACTGGAAATTATCCCTCCCTTTTCTCAAAAATATGCATCGGTTTCGCTGGTCTAGGGCCATGAGAACGATTGATATGATATGATTTGACTCGGCTTGATTTGATATGTCACAGCAGATAAAAGCACTTAGCCATTCTTGGCTGATCTTCAAAAGTCTGAGCAGGGTCAAACCTGAGCAGTCTTTGTATGAAAGCTGCCAGGACATCTGAGGATTTTTGGCTAGATTAGGGAAGTCAAAATAACATCCCAGATGAAGAGGGGTGGGGGAACCTGCATTCCAAGAAAATGGAATTTATCCATGAAGGCATCAGGAGCCCACCTTGGCTCAAAGAGGATATTGGTTTTAATCGCGAAAGGAATATTAATTCAGATATCTTCACTCTCGTTGACACAATCTGCACCGTGCTTAGCATGTTTTTTTTTTTTTTTAAAAAAAACATATTCTGCTAAGTTAGTACCAGAATTTGCAGTACTGATCACCCTCTGATGAGCTTGTGAATGCTCCAACACTGGAGGTTTTTAAGAAGATGTTGGATAACCATTTGTCTGTAGTGTAGAGGGTTTTTTTTGCCTAAGCAGGGGGTTGGGCTAGAAGACCTCCAAGGTTCCTTCCAACTCTGTTATTCTATTCTATTCTATTCTATTCTTTATTGGTAACTTAAAATAATTTTTATTAATGAGGTGTAGGACTCCAGAAAAATGGCCTAGAACGGTGATGGCTAATCTTTTTTGAACCGCGTGCCAAAAGCGGGGGGAGTACAGGGGGGTCGTGCGCGGGTGTGCCCACACCCGTAACATTATGCGCATGACACCCCCCAGCGTGCATGTGTATGTGACACCCCCCCCCTGCTTTGGCACATTCTTTTTGCCCTCCCCAGGCTCCAGAGGCTTTCTAGGAGCCTGGAGAGGGTGAAAACAGCCTCCCCTGCCCCCCCATACCCCCCCGAGGCCCTCCAGAGGCTTCAGGAGCTTCCCTAAAGCCTCACAAGGATGAAAAACCAGCCCTATGGGCAAACCGGAAGTTCAGCCACGGACTTCCTGTTTGCTCGTAGGGCTGTTTTTAGCCCTCTGGAGCCTCAGGGAAGCCTCCTGAAGGCGAAAAACAGCCCTACGGGCAAACCGGAAGTCCATTGCTGAACTTCCGGTTTGCCTGTAGGGCTGGTTTTTCGCCCTCCGGAGGCTTCCTTGAAAACCGGTGAAAAATGGCCTTAAAAGAAGGCCAAAGTCAGCTGGAGCTGACAGGGCAATGCCTCGCGTGCCCTAACAAAAGTCTCCGCATGCCACCTGTGGCAGTTAGCCATCACGGACCTAGAATGAAGAAAGATAACTACATGCTGGAAACAGGATCAACATGAATAACTATGACGTGGATGACTGAGAATCTCCACAGACATTTAGGCCTCAGAAAGAGCTGGACGAAACCTCGGACCAACACAAACATCCCCTTTGCTTGAAGAAGCAGGGTGTGAATGTTGTTGCTTTGCGAAGCACGCCTTGGCAACTTTGCAAAGTCCACTAAAGTCATTTTCGGTTTCTCATCCCCAAGAACAGGGCGTAGAAAGCCATCCAAAGTGGACGTGATCCTTGTTGTGAATTTAGCAGGGTTTTTCCCCCTCATGCGAACGAGTGAAGTTTGCTACTTGATGTACGCGATGAATCACTGTTGGAGAGGAAGTGCGCGTCAGGGATCCAAGTAACACCCCCAACGAAAGAAGACTCCGATGCTTGAGTTTCCTCAAAGTTCCATTTTATTAGAGATGTCATATTGGCACATCTGGGAAAACCCGGATCTGAACGTTTCCAGGTTTTCCTCACCCAAAAGAAAGTCCAAATTCCTGCCCAGTGCCCACATGTTCATCTCATAGTCCCAACTGGAGAGGCCTCCCAGTCACACCATCGCAGGTGCAGGGCAAGATGTCCTTGACTCTCTGAGAAAAGAATGTTATTTTGACTATATATCACCAATACTCCATATAGTCCCCTGTTCTGTCCCCCCTTCATGGCTTGTAACAAACGGCAGACAATTAAACTTAAAAGGAACTTTCTTTATCAGTTCTCAGTTCAAACTGGCTTCGAGCCCAGAAATAACAGAAATACAGTCTCTTTCAAGCAGATAACAGAATACAAAACAACTCTTACAAGCAATGCACTTCTTCCAAAGTCTCCACAAATCAGGGTTACATGAAACACCAAAGCACTTATCCAAGTGTATCAAGCAATGTTGTACGAACCCAGGAACGCATGAAGGAATGCATGAAGGAACGTATGTTGACTCCTGCGACTAGGGTGTGGCAGCATCTGTCCTTTTATCTCCAAACCTGCCTCTAACAAGCCCCAGCTGCATAATGAATCTTGTATCCCGAAAAGACTCACAGCAGACATCTGCTGAGTCACAACAGTCCCCCTCCCATTTTCCCAGTAGAAATTGCAGCGGGCCTGAAGGCCCCAAATGTAAAAGATGGCTTCCAGGTCTGACAATGGACACCTCTGTTTTGACATGTTTTTTTCCTTAATTTATATAGATGGAGATCTTTGCTAATGAGGTAGAAGCATACATTTGTTTCCACAATGTTGTAGTCCTCCCCGGCAGCAGATTCGGACAATGAGGAGGTTGCGGAGGAACATGGAGTCTAGGGAAGGTTCTGATGAGGGCTCTATGTTGGAGGCAGAGAGGGGGCTAGGACCATCTGGTAGTTATGTGCAGCCTCTGGACCTCCGGAGTCTGACATCAGTGAGGCAGAGGAACAGAGGGAGCCTGTTCCCAGGGTGAGCATGCACAGAGCTGTCAGAAGGCAAGAACAGTTAAGACAAAAGGGGCAACTTGGGAGTAAGGCTTGGAGATGATTGGCCCCTCCCATAAGACATAAAAGAGGAGCAAACGGATGTGAGCCTTTGCAGGAAGCAATTTTGTTCGTTGTGGTCGGTTTAAACTCTGAAGCTCCGTTTTGACTCTGTGCTCTGTTTGCCTTGCAAAACTAATTGGCAATGAGGTCTCTGGCAGCGTTTCAAGGGAGATAAAGGTGGGTGCTTATCAGCCTTACCTTGAAAGACTGTGGCAGACTTCTGTTGGACTCTTCACAGACTGGTTGTGAATCATTACGGGCTGTGAATGAAAATAATTCACAGCCGTTTAAATAAAAAGAGGGGTTTTAAGCACATTAATTTTACTGCCTCAGGAAGCCTAGGTCAGAACACACAACCTTGTGAGTTCATTCAGGGAGTCCCACCAGCCAATGTTTTTTCTTAAAAAAAACAAACAACACGCTAGTTTGATCATTATTTGTAAACTTTGTTGCTTTAGGTTTTCAGATTAATTAAGGGTTCGCTCACAGAAATATGTCAACCTGTTATGAAGGAAGGAAAATGTGACACATCTCTTCCCTCCCCCCCCTGCATTCCGCCAGGTATGGGCAAAATGCACCGCGAACCCATCAATAGATGATATAAAGATTTCAGACCTTCTCATAACAGGAGGGATTAATTTAATCAGCGAAAAGGGCAAATCCACATTGGTCTTTTGTTCTGCTTGGCACAACCCAACCAGCAATTAAATTTATTGTTTGCACTCAAACAAAACCACATATCTGCAGAAAGGAAGGCGAGGCGCTCTGCGGGAGGGGATGGGGGGGACTTTCTTAGCCAAAGACAATTGGACGGGAAAAAATATGTTGTTGTACAATACAAAGGTACAGTCTTGAATAAACGTCGTAAATCTCCTTTGTTGGAATATTTCATAGCTGAAGAGGCAGCAAAGTCTTTATTAAAGCCAGTGGCTCCCCCCTGTATGTCTTTTTCAAGTTTTTTAAAAAAGGGGGGGGGGTTTCTAAACGGCTTCTCTTGAAAAAGCTAAGCAAAGGTGTTTGGAAGGGAGACCACGAGGAAATCCCAGGGCTGCAGATGATATTAGAAAGCTGAAGACACATTTTCATATTGTCTTCGAGAGAAATATACTGATACGCCCAACAAAGTCCACAGGAGGAAGTTTGGTCTAGTGGTTAAGGTATCATGCTAGAAATGAGGAGATTGTGAGTTCTAGTCCCACTTAGGAATGAAAGACAGCTGAGTGACTTTGGACCAATCACCAGGATATGGTGAGTTCTAGTCCTGCCTTGGAAATGAAAGCTGGTTGGATGATTTTGGCCAATCACTAGGAGACAATGAATTATAGTCCCACCTTAGGCATGAAAGCTGGCTGGATGATTTTGGCCAATCACTAGGAGACAGTTAATTCTAGTCCCACCTTAGACATGAAAGCTGGTTGGATGATTTTGGCCAATCACCAGGAGACAGTGAATTCTAGTCCCACCTTAGACATGAAAGCTGGTTGGATGATTTTGGCCAATCACTAGGAGACAGTGAATTCTAATCCCACTTTAGGCATGAAAGCTGGCTGGATGATTTTGGCCAATCACTAGGAGACAGTGAATTCTAGTCCCACCTTAGGCATGAAAGCTGGTTGGATGATTTTGGCCAATCACTAGGAGACAGTGAGTTCTAGTCCTGCCTTAGGCACGAAAGCTAGGTGACTTTGGGGTAATCCTTCTTTCTTAGCCCAACCCACCTGACAAGGTTGTTGTTGTGGGGATGTAAGAGGAAGAGAGAGTATTAGTTACGTTTCACGGCTTTTGTGTTGTCTCTAAAAATAATAAAGGTGGAACATATAAATAAAATACATAAAAATTAAAAGTAAGTTATCAGAGGCAGAGTTCAACGTTGAGATTTTAATCACTCAAATTTGGTTCACGCTGAAATAATCAAAACGGAGATCAAAGAAATATCCAAAGTAGGTGTAC
>NC_045549.1:4604392-4610805 GCF_009769535.1 Thamnophis elegans
TTTTCTCCTTCTCTCCTTCCTTTCCCCCTTCCTTTCCCCCTACCTTCCCCCTTCCTTCTCTCCTACATTCCCTCCTTCCTTCCCTCCTTTCTTCTCTCCTTCTCTCCTTCCTTCCCTCCTTCCTTCCCTCCTTTCTTCTCTCCTTCCCTCCTTCCTTCCCTCCTTCCTTCACTCCTTGCTTCCCTCCCTCCTTCCCTCCCTCCTTCCTACGCCCCTTTCTTCTCTTTCTTCTCTCCTTCCTTCCTGCAATAATGGAAGGATTTACAAGCAACCAATTGTGCTCCCTTCCATTACTGTACTACTGGGTTACAAACAGATGACACGAAAATAGCACAATTAAACCTATGGAGAATCACAAGAATTGCCTGGCGGTTTGGCGGCAACTTTTCAGGAAAAGGGGAGAGGGTGACTTTGGAAAACACTTCCCTGTTCTAGGATGAGTCTTTAGATGTGCCTTATAACTGGGTCAGAATCATTAGAGCTGATCTTATGAAGGTAAAGGCTGGTCAAAATGTAGTTGGCGTGCCGACTGAGCGATGCAGCTCGTTGGCATCTGCTATTTTAAGCAGAGCAGGGTAACAGATTGGCAGAGTTAGCAGATGGAATATATGGAGAAGTGAGAAAAGAAGACTTACTGCAAACCCCAGCCGCACAAAGAGGCTGAAAGTCTTTGAATAAGATCTTTGAGGAGCATCAAAGACATCTTGATGTGGAAACTAATTAGTGGAAACTAATCAAGGAGAGAAGCAACTTAGAACTGAGGAGAAAGTTCCTGACAGTGAGAACAATTAATCCGTGGAACAGAAGTTGCCTCCAGAAGTTGTGAATGTCCCAACACTGGAAGTCTTTAAGACGATGTTGGATAGCCATCTGAAACGGTATAGGGTTTCCTGCTTAGGCAGAGGGTTGGACTAGAATACCTCCAAGGTCCCTTCCAACTCTGATATTGTATTGTATTGTATTGTATTGTATTGTACTGTACTGTACTGTACTGTATTGTATTGTATTGTATTGTATTGTATTGTATTGTATTGTATTGTATTGTATTGCTTTATCTTTTGGAGAAAGACAGCCTTTTCCCCCAATTAATTATTTTATGGAGAAATTCTCGGCCACATTGCAAGTAGCCGCATAGGACAGCGATGGCGAATCTTTTTTCCCCCTCAGCTGCCGAAAGCATGTACACGCGCTATCGTACGGATGCGTGTGCCCACATCCATAATTTAATGCCCCCCTGCCCTGTGCCCCCTGCGCATGTGACCCCCCCCCCCCATGCTGCCCTACACATGCGTGCATGGCTTTTTTGGAGCCTGGTGAGGGTGAAAACGGCCTCTCTCGCCCCCGCAGAGGCCCTTTGGAGGCCGGAAACAGCCTGTTTCCCAACTTCTGGTGGGCCCAGTAGGCCCATTTTTCAACCTCCCCAGGCTCCGGAGGCTTTCCTTAAGCCTGGGGAGGGAAAAACGGCCTTCCCCGGCCCCCTGGAAGCCAGAAAAAGATTGTTTCCAAACTTCCAGTTGGCCCATTGAGAGGCTTTTCTGGAGCCTGGGGAGGGTGAAAACAGGGCCCCGTGGCTCCCCAGAGGCCCTCTGGAAGCTGGAAATTGTCCCGTTTTTTGCCCTCCCCAAGCTCCGGAGCCTTTCCTGAAACCTGGGGAGGGTGAAAACAGACTCCCCCCGCCCTCCGGAAGGCCAAAAAAAAAAATCAGCTGGCTGGTGGTCGTATGCACGTTGGAGCTGACGGTTCGATATGGCAGATGTGACTCCGTGTGCTACCTGTGGCACATGTGCCATAGGTTTGCCATCATGGGCATAGAACATAAAATAATATAGTTGGAAAGGATCTCGGAGGTCTTCTAATCCAATCCCCTGCTTGAGCAGGAGATGCTAGTGAGTCTCTTTTTGAAAGCTTCCAACCATGGAGGACTGCTAAAAGCAGCTGCTCCCTCTGAGAGTCGTCTTTAAGGACCAGGTGATTGCAAGGAATATCCTTCCATCCCCCACCATCCTGTCAGAACTGAAGAAGCCCTTTGTGTGAGAAGTGAAATGTCTTTCAAGGAAAAACAAAGTCCAATTGCCTTTTGAAAAAAGCCCCCTTGGGACAACCATGACCTGGATGACGGAGAATCTCCCCAGACACTATTTTTCTATATGTCTCGGTGGCTAATCTTTTCCACAATTAACCGGCATAACACAAAAGCAGATTTTTTTTTTGTTAATTTCAGTTCGCTTCGTATTCTTGTTTCATAAGTGAACAAGAAGTTTTGCGAACTGAAAATTCTCTGTGTCTTGTTATCTGCACCAGTTTGCAAACAGTATTCCGAAATATTTTGAAAAGGCTTAGTGTCTTCTTGCATTCCTGCTCTCTGACAGGATTGAAATCTGTAAATTCAATAAAACTCATATAAACTAAGATGAAGTTTGAGTCCTAAATCAGTCTAATTCTTTTCTTCCTGAAGAGAGTAAAGAGAGAAAGATATCTATACAAAACCTTAAAATAGTGATTTTTGTGAAACTGAGGTCACTCATCTTAGTTTAACTACAATGAATTGTTTATCTGGTTGGCTGGCTTTTTAAAATAATTTTTAATTGCCTTTCAGGACAGAAAAAGAAAAAAAAGCAAAAGAAACACGATACTGAAATTTATATTAAAAGTACACATCAAATGCTTTGGAATGAGTGAAAAATACAACAGAAAAAAAAAAAGTATGATATGTTGCTGCAGTACAGAGTTACAATTCTATATATAACTAGTTGGATACCCGTGCTTCACAACGAAACTATGTGATCAGGCTATGCAGGAGGAATTTGGTTTACAATCTGTTGGCTCAGTAGTTGTCGGTGATTGGAACACATAAGGGAATATCACTCCCGCCACCTTGAGTCCAGAAGCAGTTCCATAGGTGGAAGGTGTAGACATTTTGGTGAGGTACTGACATTTAGTACTGTAAGGAGCCTCAGACCGCTCCTGAGTGAAGGAGTGGAACGTTTGCCAATTTGAACTGAGGTAATGGAATGTGAGGCAACTGGCAGTTGGAACAGAATTCTTTTCAGGTGGGGAGGGGGAGTAGAACTCCTTAGCATCAGTGTGTTAATTACTGTGTAAGAAATGCTAATGATCTTGTGGTCGTTTCAAAAAATCCTTTCTTAGTGAGCACCTAGAAGCCAAGAGAAACATACGTGCCAAATTTCAAGTTTGTAGGCTTTACGGTTCTGGATATTTTGTGATGAGAGAGTGGTATTTGTGTTTTATATATATAGAAGATTATCTAAACATTACACAAATATACAGTATATTTATTTGTAATACACATAATACACATATAGTTATAAGAGGTGCTTTGCAGATTGAGATGGAATGGATATAAATTTCAAACATTTATGACATAAATAAAACATGTTTTTATCCTGCTGCATTTTGTACAAACGAGTCCCATATTTCATTACATTTATTCATGCAATGTTTATATCTATATCCAGTCTGCTCATAAGTAGCAAGCATCATCCAATCATCAATCTGCTGAATAAATGAAGCCATATTTTCATTTTTCCAGTCAGAAAGGCACATGAGTTAGTCAACCTTCTCCCTTAACAATTGCTCTGAAATGAAACAGAATCAAATTGATCCATCAGCTGGTTTCAACTGTAAGATAACGGCCTCCACATTCCCCGGGGTTAATCAAATTTATGAATCTGATTTTGATGATTAATGCAGAACAGAAAGAAGAATTGGAAAACGCACAAAACATTGTTGTTGATGCTGGCAAGATTCCGGCTTTGGTGAATTGTCTTCTTTGTTCTGAGACTTCCTTGGCAAAATCAGGATAGATTGATACCTTGGTTCTCCTGGGTCGCAACTTCGTTGGAGATTTTACTCCTGCCTGGTGAAATATACATACAATCTTGTATCATGTGGTAAAAGAGTAGTTTGATCTAGTGGTTAAGGCACCAGACTGGAAGCCAAGAGATGGTGAGTTCTAGTCCCACCTTATGCATGAAAGCCAGCCGGGTGACTTTGCGCCAATCACCAGGAGACAGTGAGTTCTAGTCCCACCTTAGGCATGAAAGCCAGCTGGGTGACTTGGATCAATCACCAGGAGACAGTGAGTTTTAGTCTTGCCTTGGGCATGAAAGCCAGCTGGATGATCTTGAGCTAATCAGTAGGAGACTGCGAGTTTTAGTCTTGCCTCAGTCATTCTCTCTTTAGCTCAACCCAATTCACAAGTTGTTGGGGGGAAATAAGAGGAAGAAGTATTGCATGTATTCACTGCCTTGAGTTATGTGTAAAAATAATAATAAAGGCAATATATGAATGAATGAATAAATGAATGAATGGATGGAAAGGAGCTACACAATAATTGGAACCAACTGCAGTGTTCCATCTTGTTAGAGTAGGGGTGTCAAACTCACATCGTCATGGTGGCGTCACATGATGTATCGGGACTTTCTCCCTCTTCACTAATCAGGGGGTGGATGTGGCCAGAGCATAACGCATCTTGCTTGCTGCCCAGGAATTCGACAGCTCTGTGTTAGAGGCACTTTAAACACATGCTCAGTTTCACCTGAAAAATCCATTAACAAAGCAAGGAGGGGTTGTTGTTTTTTTTTAAAACAAAATCCTCTATAAATGCAATCAGGTTTGGTTGATTTGGGGGAGTTTCAATACCAAGCATACATATATTTTTTTCCTCTGCAGTTAATTCGTTTATCCAAAATATCGGCTTACATGAGCCAATCACTCTTAAGCTCAGCCAGAACTTGTTGAATTGGCTTCAAGGCTTGTCTATGAGCCAGATTCTCTTTTAACAAATTAACAGAGAAATCCTCCTCTGCCATCTTTCTTGGCTCGGCAGATGAATGAACAGGAATTAATTTAGCCGTTGACCATTTGAGTTTAGCTGACGTGCCAATGCTGGCATGTCGCATTATTGTATTCCTGTTTGTAAAAACAAAATAACATATAGTAAAATATTTCCTAACTACCCAAAGTCTTTATCCACAGGGTCTGGTTAGTATAAGAGTTTAAATCAGCAGAGAGGTAAGATAGCTTTACAGCCCATCGCAAACCAGATTGACTGAAAATAGTCAATCAATTAATCAGAATAAACCTGGAAGGACCTTGGAGATCTTCTAGTCCAACCCCCTGCTCAAGCAGGAGACCCTATACCATTTCAGATGAATGGCTGTTCAGTTTCTTCTTTAAAACCTCCAGTGATATAGCACCCACAACTTCTGAAAGTAAGCTATTTCACTGGTTGATTGTTCTCGCTGTTGGAGAATGCCTCCTTAATTCCAGATTGCTTCTCTCCTTGATTAGTTTCCACCCATTTTTTCTTATCCTGACTTCAGGTGCTTTAGAAAATAGGTTGACCTCCTCTTCTTTGTGGCAGCTCCTCAAATATTGGAAGACTGCTATCATGTCAGCCCAAGACCTTTGTTCATCTAGATTAGCCATGCCCAGTTCTTGCAACTGCTCTTTATACGATTTAGTTTTCCAGGCCTTTAATCATCCTAGTTGCTCTTTCTCTGCACTTTTTCCAAAGTTTGTAATGTGGTGAACCAAAACTGGATGCTGTCTTCCAGGAGGGAGGGAGGGAGAGAGAGGGGGAGGGAGAGAGGGAGGGAGGGAGGGAGGGAGGGAGGGGGGAGGGAGAGAGAGAGAGAGAGAAAGAGAAAGAGAGAGAGAGAGAGAGAATTCTTTATTGGCCAAGTGTGATTGGACACACAAGGAATTTGTCTTTGGTGCATAGGCTCTCAGTGTACATAAAAAGACAAGATACATCAAGAAGCATAAGGTACAACACTTAATGATAGTCATAGGGTACAAATAAGCACTCAGGAAACAATCAATATCAATATAAATGGTAAGGATACAAGCAACAAAGTCCTGCAGTGGGAGGAGAGGGGTGATAAGAAGGTTGAGAAGACTAATAGTAATAGTAATGCAGACTTAGTAAATAGTTTGACAGTGTTGAGGGAATTATTTGTTTAGCAGAGTGATGGCATTCGGGGGAAAACTGTCCTTGTGTCTAGTTGTCTTGGTGTGCAGTGCTCTATAGCATTGGTTTGAAGCTTGGAGTTGAAACAATTTATGTCCAGGATGCGAAGGATCTGTAGATATTGTCACAACCCTCTTTTTGACTCATGCAGTGTCCAGATCCTCAATGGAAGGCAGGTTGTTAGCAATTGTTTTTACTGCAGTTCTGATTCTCCTCTGAAGTCTCCGTCTGTCTTGTTGGGTTGCAGAACCTAAAATGTTTGTAAAGCATGATTTTGATTCTGTGCCTCTGTTTATATAACCAAGGATTGTGTTGGCATTTTTGGCTGCTGCCACACACACGGCTGGCTCATATTTAAGTGATCATCCACAAAGACTCCAAGGTCCCTCTCACAGTTACTGTTTTTGAGCCAATTTTG
>NC_045549.1:4610905-4633405 GCF_009769535.1 Thamnophis elegans
CCCCCCTTCCTTTCCCCCTACCTTCCCCCTTCCTTCTCTCCTACATTCCCTCCTTCCTTCCCTCCTTTCTTCTCTCCTTCTCTCCTTCCTTCCCTCCTTCCTTCCCTCCTTTCTTCTCTCCTTCCCTCCTTCCTTCCCTCCTTCCTTCCCTCCTTGCTTCCCTCCCTCCTTCCCTCCCTCCTTCCTACACCCCTTTCTTCTCTTTCTTCTCTCCTTCCTTCCTGCAATAATGGAAGGATTTACAAGCAACCAATTGTGCTCCCTTCCATTACTGTACTACTGGGTTACAAACAGATGACACGAAAATAGCACAATTAAACCTATGGAGAATCACAAGAATTGCCTGGCGGTTTGGCGGCAACTTTTCAGGAAAAGGGGAGAGGGTGACTTTGGAAAACACTTCCCTGTTCTAGGATGAGTCTTTAGATGTGCCTTATAACTGGGTCAGAATCATTAGAGCTGATCTTATGAAGGTAAAGGCTGGTCAAAATGTAGTTGGCGTGCCGACTGAGCGATGCAGCTCGTTGGCATCTGCTATTTTAAGCAGAGCAGGGTAACAGATTGGCAGAGTTAGCAGATGGAATATATGGAGAAGTGAGAAAAGAAGACTTACTGCAAACCCCAGCCGCACAAAGAGGCTGAAAGTCTTTGAATAAGATCTTTGAGGAGCATCAAAGACATCTTGATGTGGAAACTAATTAGTGGAAACTAATCAAGGAGAGAAGCAACTTAGAACTGAGGAGAAAGTTCCTGACAGTGAGAACAATTAATCCGTGGAACAGAAGTTGCCTCCTGAAGTTGTGAATGCCCCAACACTGGAAGTCTTTAAGAAGATGTTGGATAGCCATCTGAAACGGTATAGGGTTTCCTGCTTAGGCAGAGAGTTGGACTAGAAGACCTCCAAGGTCCCTTCCAACTCTGATATTGTATTGTATTGTATTGTATTGTATTGTACTGTACTGTACTGTACTGTATTGTATTGTATTGTATTGTATTGTATTGTATTGTATTGTATTGTATTGTATTGCTTTATCTTTTGGAGAAAGACAGCCTTTTCCCCCAATTAATTATTTTATGGAGAAATTCTCGGCCACGTTGCAGGTAGCAGCATAGGACAGCGATGGCTAATCTTTTTCCCCCCCCCCAGGTGCCGAAAGCGTGTACACGTGCTATCGTACTGATGTGTGTGCCCACATCCATAATTTAATGCCCCCCTGCCCTGTGCCCCCTGCACATGTGACACCCCCCCATGCTGCCCTACACATGCGTGCATGGCTTTTTTGGAGTCCGGTGAGGGTGAAAACGGCCTATCCCGCCCCCACAAAGGCCCTTTGGAGACCGGAAACAGCCTGTTTCCCAACTTCTGGTGGGCCCGGTAGGCCCATTTTTCAACCTCCCCAGAGTCCGGAGGCTTTCCTTAAGCCTGGGGAGGGAAAAACGGCCTTCCCCAGCCCCCTGGAAGCCAGAAAAAGATTGTTTCCAAACTTCCGGTTGGCCCATTGAGAGGCTTTTCTGGAGCCTGGGGAGGGTGAAAACGGGCCCCCGTGGCTCCCCAGAGGCCCTCTGGAAGCTGGAAATTGTCCCGTTTTTCGCCCTCCCCAAGCTCCGTAGCCTTTCCTGAAACCTGGGGAGGGTGAAAACAGCCTCCCCCGGGCCTCCGGAAGGCCACCCCAAAAATCAGCTGGCTGGTGGTCGTATGCACGTTGGAGCAGACGGTTCGATATGGCAGATGTGATTGCCAGATTGCCATCATGGGCATAGAACATAAAATAATATAGTTGGAAAGGATCTCGGAGGTCTTCTAATCCAATCCCCTGCTTGAGCAGGAGATGCTAGTGAGTCTCTTTTTGAAAGCTTCCAACCATGGAGGACTGCTAAAAGCAGCTGCTCCCTCTGAGAGTCGTCTTTAAGGACCAGGTGATTGCAAGGAATATCCTTCCATCCCCCACCATCCTGTCAGAACTGAAGAAGCCCTTTGTGTGAGAAGTGAAATGTCTTTCAAGGAAAAACAAAGTCCAATTGCCTTTTGAAAAAAGCCCCCTTGGGACAACCATGACCTGGATGACGGAGAATCTCCCCAGACACTATTTTTCCATATGTCTCGGGAGCTAATCTTTTCCACGATTAACCGGCATAATACAAAAGCAGATATTTTTTTGGTCAATTTCAGTTCGCTTCGTATTCTTGTTTCATAAGTGAACAAGAAGTTTTGCAAACTGAAAATTCTCTGTGTCTTGTTATCTGCACCAGTTTGCAAACAGCATTCCGAAATATTTTGAAAAGGCTGGATTTTAGTGCCTTCTTGCATTCCTGTTCTCTGACAGGATTGAAATCTGTAAATTCAATAAAACTCATATAAACTAAGATGAAGTTTGAGTCCTAAATCAGTCTAATTCTTTTCTTCCTGAAGAGAGTAAAGAGAGAAAGATATCTATACAAAACCTTAAAATAGTGATTTTTGTGAAACTGAGGTCATTCATCTTAGTTTAACTACAATGAATGGTTTATCTGGTTGGCTGGCTTTTTAAAATAATTTTTAATTGCCTTTCAGGACAGAAAAAGAAAAAAAAGCAAAAGAAACACGATACTGAAATTTATATTAAAAGTACACATCAAATGCTTTGGAATGAGTGAAAAATACAACAGAAAAAAAAATAAAGTATGATATGTTGCTGCAGTACAGAGTTACAATTCTATATATAACTAGTTGGATACCCGTGCTTCACAACGAAACTATGTGATCAGGCTATGCAGGAGGAATTTGGTTTACAATCTGTTGGCTCAGTAGTTGTCGGTGATTGGAACACATAAGGGAATATCACTCCCGCTGCCTTGAGCCCAGAAGCAGTTCCATAGGTGGAAGGTGTAGACATTTTGGTGAGGTACTGACATTTAGTACTGTAAGGAGCCTCAGACCACTACTGAGTGAAGGAGTGGAACGTTTGCCAATTTGAACTGAGGTAATGGAATGTGAGGCAACTGGCAGTCGGAACAGAGTTCTTTTCAGGTGGGGAGGGGGAGTAGAACTCCTTAGCATCAGTGTGTTAATTACTGTGTAAGAATTGCTAATGATCTGGTGGTCATTTCGAAAAATCCTTTCTTAGTGAGCACCTAGAAGCCAAGAGAAACATACGTGCCAAATTTCAAGTTTGTAGGCTTTACGGTTCTGGATATTTTGTGATGAGAGAGTGGTATTTGTGTTTTATATATATATATAGAAGATTATCTAAACATTACACAAATATACAGTATATTTACTTGTAATACACATATAGTTATAAGAGGTGCTTTGCAGATTGAGATGGAATGGATATAAATTTCAAACATTTATGACATAAATAAAACATGTCTTTATCCTGCTGCATTTCGTACAAACGAGTCCCATATTTCATTACATTTATTCATGCAATGTTTATATCTATATCCAGTCTGCTCATAAGTAGCAAGCATCATCCAATCATCAATCTGCTGAATAAATGAGGCCATATTTTCATTTTTCCAGTCAGAAAGGCACATGAGTTAGTCAACCTTCTCCCTTAACAATTGCTCTGAAATGAAACAGAATCAAATTGATCCATCAGCTGGTTTCAACTATAACGGCCTCCACATTCCCGGGGTTAATCAAATTTATGAATCTGATTTCAATGATTAATGCAGAACAGAAAGAAAAATTGGAAAATGCACAAAACATTGTTGTTGATGCTGGGAAGATTCTGGCTTTAGTGAATTGTCTTCTTTGTTCTGAGACTTCCTTGGCAAAATCAGGATAGATTGATACCTTGGTTCTCCTGGGTCGCAACTTCGTTGGAGATTTTACTCCTGCCTGGTGAAATATACATACAATCTTGTATCATGTGGTAAAAGAGTAGTTTGATCTAGTGGTTAAGGCACCAGACTGGAAGCCAAGAGATGGTGAGTTCTAGTCCCACCTTATGCATGAAAGCCAGCCGGGTGACTTTGCGCCAATCACCAGGAGACAGTGAGTTCTAGTCCCACCTTAGGCATGAAAGCCAGCTGGGTGACTTGGATCAATCACCAGGAGACAGTGAGTTTTAGTCTTGCCTTGGGCATGAAAGCCAGCTGGATGATCTTGAGCTAATCAGTAGGAGACTGCGAGTTTTAGTCTTGCCTCAGTCATTCTCTCTTTAGCTCAACCCAATTCACAAGTTGTTGGGGGGAAATAAGAGGAAGAAGTATTGCATGTATTCACTGCCTTGAGTTATGTGTAAAAATAATAATAAAGGCAATATATGAATGAATGAATAAATGAATGAATGGATGGAAAGGAGCTACACAATAATTGGAACCAACTGCAGTGTTCCATCTTGTTAGAGCAGGGGGTGTCAAACTCACATCGTCATGGTGGCGTCACATGATGTATCGGGACTTTCTCCCTCTTCACTAATCAGGGGGTGGATGTGGCCAGAGCATAACGCATCTTGCTTGCTGCCCAGGAATTCGACAGCTCTGTGTTAGAGGCACTTTAAACACATGCTCAGTTTCACCTGAAAAATCCATTAACAAAGCAAGGAGGGGTTGTTGTTTTTTTTAAAACAAAATCCTCTATAAATGCAATCAGGTTTGGTTGATTTGGGGGAGTTTCAATACCAACCATACATATATTTTTTTCCTCTGCAGTTAATTCGTTTATCCAAAATATCGGCTTACATGAGCCAATCACTCTTAAGCTCAGCCAGAACTTGTTGAATTGGCTTCAAGACTTGTCTATGAGCCAGATTCTCTTTTAACAAATTAACAGAGAAATCCTCCTCTGCCATCTTTCCTGGCTCGGCAGATGAATGAACAGGAATTAATTTAGCCGTTGACCATTTGAGTTTAGCTGACATGCCAATGCTGACATGTCGCATTACTGTATTCCTGTTTGTAAAAACAAAATAACATATAGTAAAATATTTCCTAATTACCCAATGATCAAAGTCTTTATCCACAGGGTCTGGTTAGTATAAGAGTTTAAATCAGCAGAGAGGTAAGATAGCTTTACAGCCATCGCAAATCAGATTGACTGAAAATATTCAATCAATTAATCAGAATAATCCTGGAAGGACCTTGGAGATCTTCTAGTCCAACCCCCTGCTCAAGCAGGAGACCCTATACCATTTCAGATGAATGGCCGTTCATTTTCTTCTTTAAAACCTCCAGTGATATAGCACCCACAACTTCTGAAAGTAAGCTATTTCACTGGTTGATTGTTCTTGCTGTTGGGGAATTCCTCCTTAATTCCAGGTTCCTTCTCTCCTTGATTAGTTTCCATCCATTTTTTCTTATCCTGACTTCAGGTGCTTTAGAAAATAGGTTGACCCCCTCTTCTTTGTGGCAGCTCCTCAAATATTGGAAGACTGCTATCATGTCAGCCCAAGTCCTTTGTTCATCTAGACTAGCCATGCCCAGTTCTTGCAACTGCTCTTTATACGATTTAGTTTTCCCGGCCTTTAATCATCCTAGTTGCTCTTCTCTGCACTTTTTCCAAAGTTTCAACATCTTTTTTGTAATGTGGTGGACCAAAACTGGATGCTGTCGTCCAGGAGGGAGGGAGGGAGAGAGAGAGAGGAAGGGAGGGAGGGAGGGAGGGAGGGAGGGAAGAAGGGGGAGGAAGGGAGGGAGGGAGGGAGGGAGGGAGGGAGAGTGTCAGCTCCTCTCCATTAATTAATTAGGAAAGAAAGACCACGAGACTCCATGTGTGGAAATCAAGTGTACTTTTACTAATTAAGAATGATTAAAGGCGTAGCATAGCGAAGTCTGATTATTTAGGCGCGAAAGCGATTGATATATAGAATAGCCCATTCCCCACCCTCTTGGCATCATAGTCCCAGTCCAATCATAATTCTTCCAAGTGTCAGGTGTGAGATAACTTCAAAAGGCATCACGAAGATGGAATGTCGGTGCCGTTAGTCCTGGCGGGAAACACCCACGCATGCGTAGTGGGATCAGTCAGTGAACTCCAGAACTTTCCTCCAGCACAATGAGTAACCCCTCCCAAATACCATGCCCTCCCTCCCCGTTTCATGGCAGCTGAAGCGAGAGCAAAGCAGAAGCTGACAGAGAGAGAGAGAGAGAGAGAGGGAGGGAGGGAGGGAGGGAGGGAGGGAGGGAGGGAGGGAGAGAGAGAGAGAGAGAGAGAGAGAGAGAGAGAGAGAGAGAGAGAGAGAGAGAGAGAGTGAGTTCTTTATTGGCCAAGTGTGATTGGACACACAAGGAATTTGTCTTTGGTGCATATGCTCTCAGTGTACAATAAAAAGACAAGATACATTCGTCAAGAAGCATAAGGTACAACACTTAATGATAGTCATAGGGTACAAATAAGCACTCAGGAAACAATCAATATCAATATAAATGGTAAGGATACAAGCAACAAAGTCCTGCAGTGGGAGGAGAGGGGTGATAAGAAGGTTGAGAAGACTAATAGTAATAGTAATGCAGACCTAGTAAATAGTTTGACAGTGTTGAGGGAATTATTCGTTTAGCAGAGTGATGGCATTCGGGGAAAAACTGTCCTTGTGTCTAGTTGTCTTGGTGTGCAGTGCTCTATAGCATCGTTTTGAAGGTAGGAGTTGAAACAATTTATGTCCAGGATGCGAAGGATCTGTAGATATTGTCACAACCCTCTTTTTGACTCGTGCAGTGTCCAGATCCTCAACGGAAGGCAGGTTGGTAGCCATTGTTTTTACTGCAGTTCTGATTCTCCTCTGAAGTCTCCGTCTGTCTTGTTGGGTTGCAGAACCTAAATGTTTGCAAAGCATGATTTTGATTCTGTGCCTCTGTTTATATAACCAAGGATTGTGTTGGCATTTTTGGCTGCTGCCACACGCGGCTGGCTCATATTTAAGTGATCATCCACAAAGACTCCAAGGTCCCTCTCACAGTTACTGTTTTTGAGCCAATTTTGCCTAATCTGTACTTGTACCTTTGGTTTTTACCCTCCACATTAAGTTTCATTTTGTTGGAGAGAGCCCATTGTTCAAAGCTGTCAAGATCTTTTTGGATCCTGAGCTGGTCTTCTGGGTTGCTGCCTATTCTCAGAAATATACCTTATTTTACCTGTAATACAAGTAATTCTTTGAAACTCACTGCGGAGAAGAGGCAATGCCACAAACAGATCTTAATTACTTTGGGTAGAAGTTAGTCATCAACATATACAGTAATGTTAATTGATCTTGGCTGCCTCAGACAATTGGCTTCATCAGCTGTGTGCCAACTATATATAATTATAGATAATAGAGTCAATCAGAAAGTGGATGTTTTAGGCATCCTGACAGCTGCTGCTGAAATGTCTAAAAAGCTTATTTCTTTATTAAATAATGCCACCCTCAACTCAACGTTTTTTTCTTGCAAAGGTTGAAAAGGGATTTCCCATTCTATTCTCCCAGGGAGTTTTGTGGTGGCATTTCTTCCAATTTAGTTCAAAGCTATGTGATTTTCCAGTGGTTTACCACCATTAGCCAGTTCTAATTCAACAGCAAAGTTGGTTAGGTGATGCAGAAAGTAAACAAAATTACCTTGATGGGACATATGCAAGCACCATTTATGAAGGCAATGAGGGCTAAAACTTTTTTTAAAGTTCTACAACAGCTAGATACCATTTAGAAGTGGATCAGGCAGACACCTCCTTAATCACTGAATTATAAATAGGAGGAAAAGGTGCAACATTATGCGACTGTAAGATTCTTTTATTGTTGGCAAGCTGTAAACGTAGTTTTAATTTTCCCTTGGAGTTGATTTTTAAGTTTGGTTTCGATAGAAAAGAATATTTGTAGCTCAGGGCTGAACTGTGAGATCCTAGGTGCTCTCTGAGCTTGGTGGTTTCCTTGCAGACATTTCATTACCCAACTAGGTAATATCATCAGTGCTAGTAGGGAGTGAGGTTTGCACTGATAATGTTACCTAGTTGGGTATTGAAATGTCTGCAAGGAAATCGCAAAGTTCAGAGAGCATCAAAGACCTCACAGTTAGTCTGGTCTACCAAGTGGGGTTGAGGGATGTCAACACCTGTTGTAACTTTCACTACATCATCGGTTTTCTGCCTAAACAGAGGGTTGGACTAGAAGACCTCCAAGGTCCCTTCCGACTCTGTTATCCTATCCTATCCTATCGATGTAGGATAGATCAGGAAACAGAGTCTGCAGGAAATACTGAAATCTACTTTGTTTCATAGAGTTTATAATAGAATTTTAAAAGCTGACAGTTATTATTTCCATTTTTCCCCATTTTTTAAATCCTGCTCTTATTATTTTTACAGATAATTCAAGGCAGTGAACAAACCTAAGACCCCTTCCTTCTTCTATTTTCCCCACAACAAGCCTGTGAAATGGGTTGGGCTGAGAGAGAGGGACTTGGCCAAAGTTTCCCAGAAGGCTTTCATGCTTTAGGCAGGACTAGAACTCACAGTCTCCTGGTTTGTAGATCAGCACTTTAACAGATCAAACTGCAAAGAAAGAAAGTATTCCAGAACTGTCAAAATAAGCCACTTTCTGGGCTTAATTCAAGGGTCTCCAAACTTGGGAAATTTAAGACTTGTGGACTTCAACTCCCAGAATTCCCCAGCCAGCAGAGCTGGAATTCTGGGAGTGGAAATCCACATATCTTAAAGCTGCCAAGCTCCAGAAACACTGATTTAGTCTAAAATTTCTCCGTCACACTAGCATTCAAAAGACACTTGGATCCCCTTTTGACCCACTTAGTCACTATGAATGATGCCCCTGTAGCAGAATTAGGATCAAGTGCAATTAGAAAAAGGCAGGTGATTACAAAGTAGGGGATATTAATAAGAAATGAGCCATGAGATTAACTTGAGAGGTTCCTCAAGGCCAAAGTGGCTCTCCTGAGACTGAAGTTAGAACATAGAATAACAGAGTTGGAAGAAACCTCAGAGGTCTTCTAGTCCAACCTCCTGCTCAAGCAGGAGAGCCTATGTTTTCAGACAAAAGGTTATCCAACATCTTCTTTAAAACTTCCACTGTTGGAGCATTCATAACTTCTGGAGGCAAGTTGTTCCACTGATTAATTGTTCTAACTGTCAGGAAATTTCTCCTTAGTTCTAGGTTGCTTCTCTCCTTAATTAGTTTCCACCCATTGCTTCTTGTTCTACCCTCAGGTGCCTTGGAGAATAGTTTGACTCCCTCTTCTTTGTGGCAACCCCTGAGATATTGGAAGACTGCTATCATGTCACCCTTAGTCCTTCTTTTCATTAAACTAGACATACCCAGTTCCTGCAACCGTTCTTCATATATTTTAGCCTCCAGTCCCCTAATCCTCTTTGTTGCTCTTCTCTGCACTCTTTCCAGAGTCTCAATATCTGTTTTATAATATGGGGACTAAAACTGGATGCCGGATTCCAAGTGTGGCCTCACCAAGGCCTTATAAAGTGGTATTAATCCTTCACGTGATCTTGATTCTCTCCCTCTGTTGATGCAGCCTAGAACTGTGTTGACTTTTTTGGCAGCTGCTGCCCACGGCTGGCTCCTATTTAAATGGTTCTCCACTAGGACTCCAAGATCCCTTTCACAGTTGCTACTATTGAGCAAGGTACCATATATTCTGTACCTGCACGTTTTGTTTTTCTTGCCTGAATGTAGAATCCTTACTTGTCATTGGGCACCTTCATGATTCCTTCAAGGTGGAAAGGACGGGAAGAGAAAAAGGCTGGAAAAGAATAGGAAGCCATCTGATTGTTGGTGTAAAGCTAGGTTTGATGAGATGTGCTCTACACCAGTGAAGCTGGAAATGAGGTAGGTGGGCTCTTGTGGCAGCCACCCACACTAGCAGATACACGATGCCATTATGCAAGATTCAACCCATCAGAGAAACGAAGAGGCAGAAATAACAGCTGGCTTCAAATGAAACCTCGCCCCCGGTGCAGGGATCTAACCAAGCTCGGTGGACTTATTAACACATGCATCAAGAGCTTCGGCATTTCTGAACTGTGGTCACCATCTGGGGGTGGTGGCTGTTTGCTTCTCTAGTAAAACAATTTTGCAAGAAAAAGAGGAGCTGCTTTGATCCAGGTCCTTTAAACATTTGAATAACAGAGTTGGAAGGGACCTTGAAGGTCTTCTAGTCCAACCCCCTGCTCAGGCAGGAGACATTACATCACTTCAGATAAATGATTGCCCAATCTCTTAAAAATCTCCGGTGATGGAGAGCCCACAACTTCTGGAGGCAAGTTGTTCCACTGAGGGATTGTTCTCACTGTCAGGAAATTTAGTTCTAGATTAGTTCTAGATTGCTTCTCTCCTTGATTAGTTTTCCAGCCGTTGCTTCATGTCCTCCCTTCGGGTGTTTTGGAGAAATGCTTGACTCCCTCTTCTTTGTGGCAGCCCCTCAAATCTTGGAAGGCTGCTATCACATCACCCTTAGTCCTTCTTTTCATTAAATTAGATATGCCCAATTCTTGCAACTGTTCTTCATATGTTTTAGCCTCCAGTCCTCTAACCATCTTCGTTGCGGTCCCAATGTATATAAGAATATTCTTATTCTTCTTTTCTTCTCCTCCTCTTCTTTTCTCTTCTGCATCCTCCTCCTCTTCTTCATCTCCATTTTCCTCCCCTTCCTCCCCCTCCAACTCCTTCTCCTCTTCCTCCTCCTCCTCCTTCTCCCCTCCCCTTCCTCCCCATCCTCCCTTCTCTTCTTCTTCTCCTTCTTCTTTTCTCCTCCTCCTCTTCTTCTCCCCTTCCTCCTCCTTCCCCTCTTCTTCTTCTTTTTCTTTTCTCCTCCTCCTCCCCCTCCCTCCTCCTCCCTCCCCTTCTCCTCCTCCTCCCCCTCCTCTTCTCCTCCTCCTTCTCCTTCATATGTTTTAGCCTCCAGTCCTCTAACCATCTTTGTTGCGGTCCCAAAGGTGCTTTTTCAAGTGGCGACTAGACTTTCTGGTTTTTCTTTGAAGATGTTTTGCTTTGTCATCCAAGAAGCTTCTCAAAGCGATTCTTAAGGGGCCCTAAGACTGAGATATGGTCTCATTTTCCCACACTATTCATCAGGAATTGGGCTGGTATAAGATTTTCCCCATTTTCCAGCACTACTGATCAGGAACTGAACCAGTTTAAGATCAGAAGAATTGTCAGGGAATTGTGCAGCAGATATCAGTAACATCATGAGGTAAATCAAAGAGGCACACAGAGCCCACATAAGAAATTGGTGGGGAAAGGGGGATACTCCCCCTCTACACCCACAGCAACCAATCACAGCGCAGATTGCCTCATGCAGGAGCCAGCCCTCTCCAATCAATCAACTATAACTGTGTGTTCTGGCTCATTGTACAACCTCACTGCTCCAACTACTAAATTTAATTATCTTAATAAAAATTGAGGCAAGAAAATATTTAAACTGTGTGTGTGTATGTGTGTGTGTGTTTATAAATTTATAAAAATATATAAACCTCAGAGCAAACAGGGCACATCAGTAACACTATGAAGTAAATCAAACACCATACACAGCCCACAGAAGAAAAAGGCGGGAAAAAAGGGATACTCCCCTTCCACACCCACAGCAACCAATCACAGCGCAGATTGCCTCACAAAAGCACCTTTGGAACAACCTAGATGACCTGGATGACTGAGAGTCTCCATAGACATCCAGTTTCCTTTTGAAAAAAGCATATTTCAGTTTGCTTAATGTTGGTTCCACAGAGGTGAAGAAGAGGACACATTTTAGAGGTTTTTTTTTTTTAGGAAAGAAGTTTTCGTACATAGTAAACTTCACACTTGGTCACTTGTGAAGGCAGGCTGGCGATGTAACTCTTCCCTTCCTCGCAGAGAGGAAGGATAATTGGTGGAAGGAACCTTATTCCGTGAGATCTGGCATGATGATGTTCATAAGGTGGGTTTGTTAGATGTGCATTCTGCCTTTCCTCCAGAGCTTAAATGGCCGACATGGCATTCTGTCCTCCAATTTGTCTCCTTGACAACAACTTTGTGAAGTTGGTTGGTCTGAGGGAGAGATGACTCACTCTGCTGAGTTTTTGTTGAGGAGGCTGATCTCCTAGTTCTCTTCACCACTTTTGCAACGGCCACCAAACTGAAGATAGCATAAATCTCATAGTAATAATATTTAACCAACAAAGGTGACGGAACCAGGATGTGTCAGAGACACAGAAATGTTTCTAAGTCCCCTTCCTTCCTTCCTTCCTTCCTTCCTTCCTTCCTTCCTTCCTTCCTTCCTTCCTTCCTTCCTTCCTTCTCTTTCTTTCTTTCTTTTCCTCCCTCCCTCCCTCTTTCTTTCTTTCTTTCTTTCTTTCCTTCCTCCCTTCCTTCCTTCTCTTTCTTTCTTTCTTTCCTTCCTTCCCTCCTCCCTCACTCCTTCCTTCCTTCCTTCTTCCTTCCTTCCTTCCTTCTTTCCTTCCTCCCTTCCTTCCTTCCTTCCTTCCTTCCTTCTTTCTTTCTTTCTTTCTTTCTTTCTTTCTTTCTTTCTTTCTTTCTTGAGTTTTATCCGTTGAGTTGGAACAGAGTTGGAAGGGACCTTGTAGGTCATCTAGTCCAACCCCCACCCCAGCTGGATTACTTTAAAAGTAATTTTATTACTATAAAAGTAACTCAAGGTGGGGAACATATCTACTACTTTTTCTTCCTTCTATTTTCACCACCAGCACAAACAACCCTGTAAGATGAGGTCTCCTGGTGATTGGTCCAAGGTCACCTAGGTAGGACAGAACTCACCATCTCATAGTGGCTGGCCTAAAGTCACTAGTCGGCTTTTATGCCTAAGAAGGGACTAGAATTCACCATCTCCTGATGATTGGCTCAGTATCACCCAGCTGGATTTCATGACTAAGGCAGGATTTGAACTCATAGTTTCCCCGTTTCTAGGCCACCACCTTAACACCAAACTGGTTTAGTTCCTCCAATGGTTATTTTCTCCTACTAAAGGAAGTTGCACAGATTACCTCTCTCATGGGTGCAGTATCATTATATCAAACATTGGATATAATGTCACTCTCTTTTCAGCTACAGTAGTATTTCAGAGGTTGCCACAAATAGGAGGAGGTTAATTTATTTACCAAAGCACCTGATGGCAGGACAAGAAACAATGGGTGGAAACTAATCAAGGAGAGAAGTAACCTGGAACTAAAGAGAAACTTCCTAATAGTGAGGACAATTAACCAGTAGAACGGCTTGCCTCCAGAAGTTGTGGGTACTCCATCACTGGAGGGTTTTAAGAAGAGACTGGACAGTCACTTGTCTGAAATGGTGTAGGGTCCAAGGGCTGGATTAGAAGATCTCCAAGGTCCCTTCCAGCTCTATTGTGACTGACTGATATCATTGTTTGGTCTATACAAGAATTATCACTTGCTATGTGTCCATGAGTTCGAACTCCAGGATCCATCTCAGTCCCACCCCATATTTTAGTGCATCTGGATCAGAGGTGGTATTCAGCCAGCTCTGACAGGTTCTGGAGAACTGGTAGCGGAAAGTTTGAGTAGTTTGGAGAACCAGCAAATAGGCTGGCCATGCCCCTGTTGCCTCCCAGTCTCCCAGCTGATCTTCTTTTGTTGCCCTGAATAGGAGAACGGAGCTGGAAAGCAGGTTAGTGGAGTGGGGAGGAAATGGGGATTTTGCAGTATCCTTCCCCTTCCACGCCCACAAAGCAACAACATGCCCACAAAGTCACACCCACAGAACCAGTAGTAAAAAAAAAATTGAATCCCACCACTGGTCTGGATCTGGTAAATAAGGTCATGTAGCAAACCAGGATTTAAAATGTGCCGTTGTGTTAAAATTAATCTATAAATCTCTATGAATCTAAATGCAAGATTTCTGACGGGGTGATAAATCTTTCCATTTGCACATCCATCTAATGCAAGCAGCAGTTTTAATGTTGGCAAGGGCTAAGTAATTACTAATAGTTCCAAGTGGTGATGCGGTGTGCCACTCTGGAGCTTTGCATAAGAATGCTGAAACTGACACCTGTTGGGGAAAGATAATTGACGCTTTGGAATTGGAGGAGAAAGAAGAGAACATAATTGACGTTTGCTTATGGGAAAGAAATTTAGTCCAGAGTCTTCAAGAATTTGGCATCAGCTCTGCTTCTCATAAATGGCATGAGTTTCCTTGCTGTATTCTTGAGCAAATCGTGACTTTCAAAAGGACTGCACCAGTGTAGGCGAAACATTTTGGCACCGAGTGCCAAAACAGGAGCATGTGGACGCGGGGGAGCGCTAGAAACCAGAAGAGCAGTTCCTCTGCTCAGCATCCAGTTTACGTGGTGCGCTTGCATGCCAGTAACCTGGTATTTCGGTTTTTGGTGCACATGCACACACGAAGACCAGCTGGTCAACTTCCTGGCACATACATGTGCGCCAGGGAACTGCTCTTCCAGTTTCCGGTGATCCCCTGTGCGCGACCAGCTAGCTGGCATGCAACATGCGCACTGGAACCCAGAAGAACAACGGGCGATGGGTGGTGTGCCTGGAGAGATGGCTCTGCATGCCCCTTCTGGTACGTGTGTCATAGGTTCGCCATCATGGTACTACCCGAGGCTCAGAAGAATGAGCACAGATACAGGTAGTCCTTGAGTTATGTCCACAATTGAGCCCAGCATTTCTGTTGCTAAACAAAATGATAGTTATTTATTTATTTATTTATTTATTTATTAAACTTATATACCGCTTCATAGGGCTTTCAGCCATCTCTAAGCGGTTTACAATATTTTTTTTAGCAAATTGAGTCAGCAACTTGCCCCCACAGTCCGGGTCCTCATTTCACCCACCTCGGAAGGATGGAAGGCTGAGTCGACCTTGAGCCGGTAAGATTTGAACCACTGAACTGCAGATCACAGTCAGCTAAAGTGGCCTGCAGTACTGCACCCTAACCACTGCGCCACCTCGGCTCGTTAACTTAGATAGTTAAGTGAGATTTGCCCTTATTTTACGACCTTTCTTGCCACCGTGGTTAAATGAATCGCTGCAGTTGTTAAGTGAGTAGCATGGTTGTTGGAAAGAAAACCCATCCATGGTTCAGTTCGAAGCTGGGAGAAAGACACCGGAAACATGCAGGCCGATTGGAAAGGTGGTTTAATGCTGAACCAACAGCAGTCCTGGGTCAGCTGACAAAATGGAATTGAGACTGGGTAGGTATTTACACCTTCTTTTGGGCTTTGTATTTGAGCTACCTGCTCAAGAACATCTCCTTTAATATTCAATTGGCTGCTGCGAGATTCCTAAGGGGACGTGCAGGGGTTATGTAAGGGTCATAGCTGGCTCCATAAACAAAAGAGGAAATGCAAATCCTATGTGCTTGTCTGAGCTAATCTTATCTTGCCTAATTGTGTTGCTTATCTGGAGTTTCTGTCTGACCCAGTCTTTCTGAACGGATTACCAAACCTGCATTTCTAAAAGCTGGCCTCCTTAGTTTCTGCTTGGGGGCAGGGAGAGAGCCGAGGTGGCACAGTGGTTAAATGCAGCACTGCAGGCTACTTCAGCTGACTGCAGTTCTGCAGTTCGGCTGTTCAAATCTCACCAGCTCAGGGTTGACTCAGCCTTCCATCCTTCCGAGGTGGGTAAAATGAGGACCCGGATTGTTGTTGGGGGAAATATGCTGACTCTGTAAACCGCTTAGAGAGAGCTGAAAGCCCTATGAAGCGGTATATCAGTCTAACTGCTATTGCTATTGCTATTGTGGCTGTTTCTGTTTCCCTTAAGAGCATGTTTCTCCATTTCTCCCTTTGGAGACATACGTATAATATCCTGCCTTTTTAATGTTCCTCAAAATATTTCATTCTTCTGCGGTGGGGTAGGGGGCTTCCCACACCTGGAAGGTTAAGAAACGTATCCAAGAAAACGAACAAGATCCTCCTCCCCTCTGCAAACCCCACTCTCTTCCAGAACTGATGATGTTATCTTGTTGGGTAATGAAACATTTGCAAGAAAACCACCAGGCACCAAGAACTCAACAATTCAACCCTGAGCTGCAAATATCGGTACCTGAATAGGACGGCATGATGGATCATATATAAGAGGTGGTGCAGTGGTTAGGGTGCAGTACTGCAGGCCATTTCAGCTGACTGCTATCTGCAGTTCGGCGGTTCAAATCTCACCGGCTCAAGGTTGACTCAGCCTTCCATCCTTCCGAGGTGGGTGAAATGAGGACCCAGATTGTTATTGGGGGCGATATGCTGACTCTGTAAACCGCTTAGAGAGGGCTGAAAGCCCTATGAAGCGGTATATAAGTCTAACTGCTATTGCTATTGCTATATATTAATCCTGGAAATACGCCCCCATCCTAAGAAGGGCCAGTACTACTAAGATATCTGGAGGACCCGGTATTTTCCTATGATAAATGGACGCAAGAATGGGAGAAAACTCTACAAATGACCGCATTTCTTGGGAAGGAAGACACAATTTAATACCTTAACCCAAAATCTTGGCCTTCCTCCAGCTGCTGCCTGTCCTATTTATTTTGACACCATTAATTAGCATCTGTCCTTTTGCAGTATCAACTTACCTAACTGATTTGCTGTCAGGCTTCACAATGCCCACGTTGCTACTGCTTCTTCACGCTTGGCTAATTTAATCGTTGGCACTTAATAACTTGTAAGGACCACTCACTTTGCCCTGGCAGGTTTAATCAGTTAGACAATCACAAGCACAATGAGATTCAAGGTTTGGTGGCTGGTATTTCTTTTCTTCTTCGCCTCCAGTAAACTTTGCAGTTTGTCGGAAAGTAAAGATTTAATAAGGACTTGAAAATAGGATCATATTATTAATATCTTGCGTTGTAATGAGTAAAGTACAGATAGTCCTTGGCATTTGACTGCATTTGAAACAGAATTTCTGTTGTTAAGCAACAGGAATTCCAGGAGACAGTGGAAGATAGGGGATCTGGCATTGTGTGATCCATGGATTCATGAGGATTCATTCATTCATTCATTCATTCATTCAATCAGAATAGAGCTGTAAGGGACCTTGGAGGTCTTCTAGTCCAACCCCTGTTCAAGCCGTAGACCCTATACCATTTCAGAAAAGTGGGTGTCCAATCTCTTCTTGAAAACCATCATTGATGGCGCACCCACAACTTCTGGAGGGAAGCCATTCTACTGGTTAATTGTCCTCACTGTTAGGAAGTTTATCCTTAATTCCAAGTTGCTTCTCTCTTTGATTAGTTTCCATTGTTTCTTGTCTTGCATTCTGGTGCTTTGGAAAATAAGCTGACCCCTCTCCTCTTTGTGGCAGCCCTTCAAATACTGGAATATTGCTATCATGTCCCCCCCAAAAAAAAATAGTCCTTCATTTCTCTAGACTAGGTAAAGGTTACCCTTGCACATATGTGCTAGTTGCTCCCAACTCTAGGGGGCGGTGCTCATCTCCGTTTCAAAGCTGAAGAGCCAGCGCTGTCCGAAGACGTCTCCGTGGTCATGTAGCCGGCATGACTAAACGCCAAAGGCGCACGGAACACTGTTACCTTCCCACCAAAGGTGGTTCCTATTTTTCTACTTGCATTTTTTATGTGCTTTCGAACTGCTCAGTTGGCAGAAGCTGGGACGAGTAACGGGAGCTCACTCCATTACGTGGCGCTAGGGATTCGAACCGACAAACTGCTGACCTTTCTGATCAACAAGCTCAGCGTCTTAGCCACTGAGCCACCCCATCCGTAGACTAGCCATTCTCTAGATTAGCCATACCCAATTCCTGCAACCCTTCTTCATATGTTTTAGTGCATTTTTTTTCAAAGTCTCAACATCGTTTTTGTAAACTGGATGCAGTATTCCAGGTGTCGGAGACAACTTTGCGACTGAAAAAAACACCCAACATTTTTAATTCTCATCTGTTTTAGCTGTTCCGAAATGACTGTCGCTGATTGATTTTCCTGTTAACAAAATTTCACCTTCTCGGTGGGGTTTTGTACTTTGTGTCCCACAGCAACTTGACAAGTGACTTGGGATGGCTGAGGTTTTTATTTCCCCCCCCCCCAAGCATGAATCACTACCCTCCCAAAACTTGTGGTTCTCTGTTTACCAAGTTGCCAAGAGCCAAAATGACCCGGCCTTTTCCCTCTCTGTAATCCCTCATTCAGTGGAATGGAACGGAATTGGCATTAAAGGGATTTTTTAAGTGAGAAGAATATTTGGGATGAGTGCTCTCTGGTGGAGAGTGATGGTCTCACTCTTTTGGAAGGTGCGAGTTGTCCATAGTGTGCGTGCGTGTGTGTGTGCGTGTAAATATCCTGCCTTGCACAATCAGATGGACTTTCTTTGGACTTTCATGCAGCCGTTTAATCCGGGGACTTTTATTATTGTGGGTTTTTTTTAATTAAACAAATGTATACATTTGCTGGACTCACATATAAAAAGCCACCATATAATAAATATAACGTCACACATCCAAGTAACACCCCCAACGAAAGAAGACTCCGACGGTTGAGTTTCCTCAAAGTTCCATTTTATTAGAGATGTCATATTGGCAGATCTGGGAAAACCCAAATCTGAAAGTTTCCAGATTTTCCCCACCCAAAAGAAAGTCCAAGTCCCTGCCCAGCATTCACATGTTCATCTCATAGTCTAATCAGCCACTGTCCCAAACTGGAGATGCCTCCCAGTCCCACCACTCCAGGTGCAGGGCAATGTGGCCTTGACTCTTTGAGAAAGGAATGTTATTTTGACTTTATCTACCGGACTCCATATAAATCCCCCCTCCCAGTTTCCCACAGCAATAAATGTGGAAGGCCTGAAGGCCCAACACAAAATATGGCTTCCAGGCCTGACATATAATAAACATATTGAAAACAACAGCAAATTCTTCACAACCAAGTTTAAGAAATCATTTTGAAATTCACAGAAATTTGGAAATTGGAAGGAGGAAGAGCCAACTTTTTGAAAAAAAGAGAGCGATATAGCAACTGTTGATTGAAGTCACTAGATTATTTATTTATTTATTTATTTATTTATCTATCTATTTATTATTTGTTTGTTTATTCATTTATTCATTTTTCTAGTTAGTTAGTTTGTCAAATATGTACAAAAATAACAGATATAAGTACCGTGTCTCCCCAAAAATACGACAGGGTCTTATTTTCTTTTTACCTACAAAATATGGATTGGGCTTTATTATGGGGGAGGGTTTATTGATTTGGGGTTGCCGGGCGGCTGCTCTCTTGCGAGCGGGCTCCCAAAGAGCCAGGCACAGCCTCATGGGCGAATGGCTGTGGGAATGGTCCAAACAACAGCCATGAAGTGACCACACTCACGAGCAGCAACCCGCCAAACCCCCCTTGCAGCCGGGCACAGCGCCATTCACTTGGTATCGCCAAGCTGCGTGAGCGCCTGTTTGCCGCCGCCCGGCTCCCGCGGCTTGGCGCCTTCCAAATGCCAGTGAATGGCGCTCTGCATGACTGGAAAGGGGGGTTGCGTGAGCAGCTGTTCCGCTCTCGTTCACCCGCCTCACAATGCATGGCCCAGCTCTCATTACAGAGCCAGGGCACCTCCGCCGCCATCCCAGCCTGGCTTTTTCTGCGGCTTCCAACCTGAGTCTTTCGGCAGTGGCCGCTCTGGGCGCATGCTCTATGGTTGTACGCTTTGCAGGTAGCTGGCCCACAACCATAGAGCGTGCACCTAGAGTGGCCACTGCCTGCTCGCAAGAGAGCAGCCGCGCAGCAACCCCCCTCTTCAGCTGGGCACAGCGCTGCTCACCAACCTAGCGGTATCCCGAAGGCGCCAAGCAACGCGATCACCTTTGCCTCCCCCCAGGTTTCCGTGGCTTGGCACCTTCGGAATACTGCTAGGTTTGGTGAGCAGCGCTCTGCCTGGCCGGAGGTGGGGGTTTGTCCAAGGGGCTTATATGCAGGGGGGGCTTATATTTTTGCCCACCAGAAAAACATGTGGCATGGCTGTATTATGAGGACATGTCGTATTTTCAGGGAAACACGGTAGAAGCATAAATATGAACACAGTAAATGAGTACGACTAAATGGGGACAGTAGGACAGGGATGGTAGACACGCTGGTGCGCTTATGCACGTCCCCTTTATGGACCTCTTAGGAATGGGGTGAGGTCAACAGTAGACAGCCTTAGGTTAAAATTATGGGGGTTATGGATTCTCATGATTCATCATGAGAACAGAATTGCAGAGTTGGAAGGGACCTTGGAGGTCTTCTAGTCCAACCTCCTGCTCTGGCAGGAAACCTTATAGCATTTGAGAAAAATGGTTGTCCATTCTCTTCTTGAAAACCTCCAGGGATGGAGCATTCACAACTTCTTGTTGCACGGGTTAATTGCTCTCACTGTCAGGAAATTTCTCCTTAGTTCTAGCTTTCTTCTCTGCTTAATTAGTTTCCATACATTTCATCCATTGCTTCTTGTCCCTTCAGCTGCTTTGGAGGAGAGGTAGATTCCACTCTTGTTTGTGGCAACACCTTAGATATTGGAAGACTGCTATCATATCGCCCCAAACCTTCTTTTCATTAAACTGTACATTTCCATTTCCTGCAGCTGTTCTTCCTATGTTTTAGCCTCCATCCCTCTAATCATCTTTGTTGCTCTTCCCTGCACTCTTTCTAGAGTCGTAGCAATACTATTAGCAATAATTGGGTAAATAATTTGAAGTATTACAGAAGGTGAATGAGAGGGTGTCATTGGCTTGGCTTATGTATAACTCTACTCAGAGGTATGAAGTTATGAAAGGACGAGCAGAAGTACGCCAACGAACTCATTGGAAGTGGACAAAATAAATCACACTGTGCCTAATTAACTTCTACATTCCATTGCCACAGGGTGTCATAAAGTAAAATGCAGGCAGAAGTTGGAAGGGACCTTGGAGGTCTTCTAGTCCAACCCCCTGTAGTGTGGCGATGGCTTGGGTGACTTTAAAAGGAACCATTTCCAGACATTTAGGAATTATTGTCTTGGGCAAGGGAGTTTTTCAGGCATTCCTTTTGAGTTGGCACGTAGAATCTGGTCGGTGAGAACTTCACTGTGAACAGGAGAAAGTTCCCGAGATTTGTACAAGGCAGGGCTGGCCCAAATAAAATTTGAAATTCGTAAACTTGCATTTGTACATTTTTATGGCTGGTCTAGAGAAAAGAAGAATTAGGAGTGACATAATAGCAGTCTTCCAATATTTGAGGGGGATCCACCTATACTCCAAAGCACCTGTGGGCAGGACAAGAAACAATGGATGGAAACTAATCAAGGAGAGAAGCAACTTAGAAGTAAGGAGAAATTTCCTGACAATTGATCAATCAATCAATCAATGCATTGATTTGCCTTCAGAGGTTGTGGGTGCTGCTTCATCACTGGAGGCTTTTAAGAAGAGACTGGACAGCTACTTGTCTGAAATGGTATAGGATCTCCTGCTTGAGCAGGGGGTTGCACTAGAAGACCTCCAAGGTCCCTTCCAACTCTGCTATTCTGTATCCTGTATTCTAACTTGATTCCGTTTGTCTGTTACTGCATTGACTGAACAGGGAAGGGTTGTTTTCCACACCACCACATCACATGTTGGATAACTATCTTGTTTGTAAAATAAATGAATCAAATACCAGTTAAATATTATTGTTCGTTCAGGCTTAACAGGTCAGTAAGAGACGAATAACATTCTGGGAACCTTCCGTGGCTGCTGCGTTGGTGCAAAAAATCCAGAAAATCCGACAGGGTGAATGTTTTAATTATTGCACTTTAATTTTCAACTTTAGGGTAAATAAAAAACTAATGGGAACAAGGCTCGAACTGTTCATATTGGACAGTGTGAAAACAATGTGTATTTCAACCAGGCAACAGTACACAGGATGTTTACGAGGCAAGTCATAACTCAAGACTTGTGATAATTGAACACATTCCTGTTATTGCTTCATAATTCTTCAGAAGGCTGTTTATGTGTAGCCCAAATGTTGTTTCATCCTACGGAAAGAAATCAGATGAATTAATTCTATTAATTCATTTGACAAGCATAAGGGCTTTACAGAGAGAAATGACAATGTTTTGAGAATATGAAAAAAAGGACTAATTTCTTCCTCTTAGTTTTATGGAAATATACCTAAACGTCTGAAGAAGAGAAGGTTGGGACCTTGGGAACAGACATTCCTATATCCACCTAGAGATTTTAGAAATTACTAAAACTGTGCAGTGTAAACTTTTACAATTTTACTGTGGCAAACAGCTCTCTGATTTCTATATCTATTATTGCTACATGCTACTGGCCTAGGAACTAGACACCATGAATTCTAGTCTCGCCTTAGATATGAAAGCCAATTGGGTGACTTTGGGACAATCACCAGGAGACGGTGAGTTCTAGCCCCATCTTGGCCTGAAAGCTAACTGGGAGAATTTAGGGTAACCAGCAGGGGAAAGTGAGTTCTAGTTCTGCCTTAGCCATGAAAGCAAGCTGGGTGACTTTGGTGCAATCACCAGGAGATGGTGAATGCTATTCCTGCGTTAAGCATGAAAAGCAACTGAGTGAGTTTGGGCCAATCACCAGGAGAGAGTGAGTTCTAGTCCCGCCTTAGTCATGAAAGCAGGCTGGGTGACTTTGGTGCAATCATCAGGAGATGGTGAGTTCTAGTCCCACCT